>NC_069500.1:950077912-950087912 GCF_027579735.1 Bombina bombina | reverse complement strand
TATACTGTACCTTTACAAATGAAATATTCTGATATTGATAACAAAAAAGCACATGGGCTCCTATCCTAATATTGCTCCCTGTTGTTTCATGTGCAGAGAAAGCATATTATGTTCCTTCTATACAACTTAATGACCATTCATTAATGGCTAAAATAGTGAATTGGTGATTGATTCCTTACTTGGGCAAGCGCACACCATGAGTCCTCTGTGGTCCCTCTAGTATCTTGGTCAGTTGTGGCTCAGGCTGTTTCTTTATGCCACCTGGTCTTGAAAAACCTGCTAAAGATATACATAACCCATTTAATTACAGGTGAATGAATGCTAAACAGCTGGTAGGGCAATAATATTCACAGGTTTTATCTTTCTTTTCTTTTATTATATCATTGTATGAATTACTTTTAAATATGTGTATGCATGTTACTAAAAATCAAACTAAGAAAACTACATTTATAATTATGAATACATTTATATATCAAGTATAAGGTCTAGGCCCACAACGCACAATTCTGTATGTTATATTCTGGTTCCCACTGCCCCTATTCTACACTAGTTCTCTCCCTCTCCCGCAACCCATGCTTTTTACTGACACTTATCTTGCTTAAGGCTTGATCATTTACTTATATAGGGTGTGTGTGTGTGTCTGTGTGTATATATATATATATAAAATTTAATTTAATTACTCATAGGTCAATGAATGCTAAACAGCTGGTAGGTATCAAAGAAATGTGATGATAGACTGCGCTAGAAAAAGAGGGTATGGCTAGTGAGTTTAAAAAGGACTTCCTCTAAAGGTCCCAAAGAAGGAGTAAGCATGCAAAGAGAAAACACACCAGCGCCAAAAATAGGCTGTAATACCCAAGGAACACAGAGTCAATATATAGATAAAGGTAAATATTTATTACTGGACTATATACATAACAATATAGGAATTAAAAGACTTTGGTAGTTCTCACTATGTTAAAAGAACTAAAGGGTATTCAGGTTGGCCAACCTTAAATTCTTGTATTACAACAATAGGAGTATCTATAAGGGCATATATAAAACATAAAAAAGCTTCATATAAAAGCTATCTAAGCATAAAAGAAATAGAATCTAGCAGCACACATTTAAAATAGGCGAAAAAATAAATATAGAATATAGCAGATATAGAAACTAAATGGATAAGGGATCAGTGCACGGAGCACTAATAAACCTTGTTTCAAATATACCTTGTTTCAAATATAACATCCACTTCTAGTTGTGGGTAAAAACAAATTTTAGATAAGAACAGTCTTAGAATCAAAGTCTTTAAGTCTGTATTACCAATGTTTATATGGCATATAACTTCAGTAAATGACAAACGGGTTGAATATATAAGTTCAGGTTAACCTGTATAATGTGCAGCTGAGAGGTACCTTTGACGTATTCTTTGTATTTTATCCAGTTCTGTTCTTCTAATGTAGAAACACTGTATTTGCCTCTAATAGAAGCTAGGCATGGGGATCCTTCAAATTTCTCCGAAGATAGCCGATCGTGAAGCCGGTTAGAACTCCTCGGCGTTCTCCCGCTGTGAACCTGCAGAGTGCGCGCCTTCTCCTGAAGGGGCTCTGATTGGTCCTGGTTGTTTTGGGGGAGTTACCGCTCTCGATGAGGATACCGGCTCTACGGCTGTGGTAGCAAGTGATATCGAGTTGTATCCAAGACGTCCTATGCGTCCTCAGCAATCTCCTTAGGTTGGAAAAGTGTAGCAGCAACGCGTTTCAACTGAGAGAACTCAGTCTTTGTCAAGCTCGACAAAGACTGAGTTCTCTCAGTTGAAACGCGTTGCTGCTACACTTTTCCAACCTAAGGAGATTGCTGAGGACGCATAGGACGTCTTGGATACAGCTCGATATCACTTGCTACCACAGCCGTAGAGCCGGTATCCTCATCGAGAGCGGTAACTCCCCCAAAACAACCAGGACCAATCAGAGCCCCTTCAGGAGAAGGCACGCACTATGCAGGTTCACAGCGGGAGAACGCCGAGGAGTTCTAACCGGCTTCACGATCGGCTATCTTCGGAGAAATTTGAAGGATCCCCATGCCTAGCTTCTATTAGAGGCAAATACAGTGTTTCTACATTAGAAGAACAGAACTGGATAAAATACAAAGAATACGTCAAAGGTACCTCTCAGCTGCACATTATACAGGTTAACCTGAACTTATATATTCAACCCGTTTGTCATTTACTGAAGTTATATGCCATATAAACATTGGTAATACAGACTTAAAGACTTTGATTCTAAGACTGTTCTTATCTAAAATTTGTTTTTACCCTCAACTAGAAGTGGATGTTATATTTGAAACAAGGTATATTTGAAACAAGGTTTATTAGTGCTCCGTGCACTGATCCCTTATCCATTTAGTTTCTATATCTGCTATATTCTATATTTATTTTTTCGCCTTTTTTAAATGTGTGCTGCTAGATTCTATTTCTTTTATGCTTAGATAGCTTTTATATGAAGCTTTTTTATGTTTTATATATGCCCTTATAGATACTCCTATTGTTGTAATACAAGAATTTAAGGTTGGCCAACCTGAATACCCTTTAGTTCTTTTAACATAGTGAGAACTACCAAAGTCTTTTAATTTCTATATTGTTATGTATATAGTCCAGTAATAAATATTTACCTTTATCTATATATTGACTCTGTGTTCCTTGGGTATTACAGCCTATTTTTGGCGCTGGTGTGTTTTCTCTTTGCATGCTTAAACAGCTGGTAGGGCAATAATATTAGATACAGGAACCCTGATGGTGGTCAGGGAAAGAGGTGGTAAAGTACTCAGTACCCGGTCCCTCCTAGGGTAGAACCATATGCTTATAGAGGGCAATGCCTAGTGCCAATAAATATATTCATTAGAAAAGTAAAAAGAAAAAAGAACTGTTGGGCACACTAAAAAACCATATAGGCTAGGTGTATTAGGTAACGTGGAGGGGAAGTGAGGAGAGGGTTAAATTAAAACATAACTTTTAATAAATAGATACTGTTAAAAGGTGAACGACACATTAATAATTTAAAAAACATAAATACATGGCAACTCCCAGTGTGTTTCAAATTCGATTAGAGCTATAACGGAACCGGATTGTCAGATCAACTTAGAGAAGCACAAGCAGGGTGATTGTCCCCATTAAACAGTGCACTGCGACTAAAAAAGATCCCTATCTACCTGGGAGCCAGTCAATACGGTCACAGTGCTCCTGTGTAACTAATTAAGAAAGCTGAGTATCCCTGTGCTTTATCTACTAGAAAAATGTGATGCATTCACTCCATTATATATCTATAGTCTGTTACCGTGTAACTAATGTTACAGCAAATCTTATATTACAACATACATAATACATACTACTGTGTAGTGTGTGTTATGTACGTATGTAGTAATATAAGATTTGCTGTAATTTGCTTGATCATTTACTTATATAGGGTGTGTGTGTCTGTATATGTGTGTGTATATGTATATATGTGTATGTATATATATATATATACATATATATATATATATATATATATATATATATATATATATACAGTATATATATATATATATATGTGTGTGTATATGTATATATGTGTATGTATATATATATATATATACATATATATATATATATATACAGCATATATATATATGTATCCAGTATATATATCTATATCTATATATATATCTATTCATATATACATATATATATATATATATATATATATATATATATATATATAAAAATAAATATAAATATATATATATATATATATATATATCACAATTTGCATATTTCTAAACATTTGTTTACTGGCACTGTGAGGGAAAGATACATTCCTCATATATGAGAATATTAGTTCTTTTTTTGTTTTTTATTTTTTATACATTTGTTTGCTTTCCTCAGTTGTTATTATATGCATTATTTCCATTATCCACCTGTGTTTTCCTGTATGTCTGTGTTTAGCAGTCTGTGTTTCTTTAAGAATATGTATTTATTTGTTTATCTCTATCTGTCTGCCCACTAGCCTATTTATTTGTCTATTTAACTTATTCATTTATTTATATCCCTTAATTCATTTTAAGTTCCTTACATTTTGGATCATTCGCCATCACTTTCCTCTGGCCAATAGGAGGAAGTACAGGAGTCACCTTTACAGTACTTGGCCTGGCACTGAGAAAACAAAAGAAGATACCGGTGAACTTCTAGAGTTTAGGATATAGGAAATAATTAAGCCATTAAGTAGATGAAGATAACAAAAAGATAACAAAAAGATAACAAAAAGTTAACTAATCACTGATCTGACTCCCAAGTTGAAGCTAAAAAGTACAAGTACACATTGTGGGTACAATATATTTACAATGTAATATTTTATTGCTGTGTAAGGATCATGAAAAGTTTAAAGGGACACTCAGGTTTAATTAAATTTTCATGATTCAGATACAGCATGTCATTTTAAACAACTTTCCAATTTACTTCCATTAAAAAAATGTGCACAGTCTTTTATATTTACAATTTTTGAGTCACCAGATCCTACTGAACATGTGCAAGAATTCACAGACTATACGTATATGCATTTGTGATTGGCTGATTCCTATCACATGGTACAAGGGGTGTGGAAATATACATAACTTTGAAATTTGTTATAAAAAAATCTACTACTCATTTGAAGTTCAGACCAAGTGCTATTGCATTGTCTTGTTATCTTGCATTTGTTGATTATGCAAATCTAATGTGTTGACTGGTCCTTTAAGTAAGTATTTTTCAACATTTTCTATAAAGTTTTCTATGCTGCATTTTTTTCTGTAGTTTTTGCCTTATTTTTAACAAGGCATAATTTAGTATTGCTGATACTCCGAATCTATCCAACCACACTAAGCTTAAGTTCAACCAGCTATCCCTACATTATCCCAGATCCATATAATATGTTACTTCCACCATTGCTGGTCAAGGTATCAGTGATATCTTACTTCAGCATGCAGTGTGTTCCATTAATGCTGATAGGTTGTTCCTGGGTCTTCTCTGGCTTTAGTCCAATAATCTTGTTGTCCTGTGCTGTAGAACGTAATAAATACATAAAAATATAAATGTACATATGCATATACGCTTTTAGGTTCACTTTTTGTGCTTTATGTTATACTTACAGCTTTAGTACAATTTCCGGAAATGTATTAATTGATAAAAGGAGTATATAAATAATAATAATAATAATAATAATAATGTGTTTATTCTATAAATACTTGTTTAATTCATTAGGCCTTTCTATTTTCCTGTCTACCAGGTGAGATATTCTCATGTGGGACATTTGAAAGCTAATACTTGTTTCATTTTCATATTTAATATATTAAAGGGACAGTAAAGTCAGCAATAACGTTTCATGATTCATATAGTTTGTGCTGTTTTTTTTTTAAAAAACCTCTTCAATCTATTTCTCTTATCAAATGAATCATGAATATGAATATGTTTTTATCACTCTATGGCACAAGTGTTTTTAACAATTCATAACATTGCTACAAACATTGTTGCAAACACTGCTACCATAAATCAATAACATGTGCATGCTCACACTCCTATGGGCCCAACCTAAGTTTACTCTTCAACAAAGGATGTTAAGAGAATGAAGCAAATTCAATAAAAAAAAGTAAATAGGAAGTTTTTAGTTTAAAAAATTGCATGATCTACCTAAAGCATGCTAGTTATATTTGGACTTTACTATCCATTTAAAAATGTTGGCAATATGTTATAAATAACATCTTTACCAACATTTGTATAATATTTATAATATGGGCTGCACCATAAAAACTAGAGCATTGTCAATCTGTCCCTGCTGTCTGCATAGTTTTATTGGTAGTTTTCTCTATACTATCTGATTGTTATTACATGTATGTAACATAGGCTCTGTCTGCTTCTTTGAATGTCTCTGTCTGCCTATCCAACTATTTATGTTTCTGTGTGACTATCTTTAAAGGGACATTGAACCCCAAAAAATTGTTTTTGTGATTCAGATAGAGCATGACATTTTAAGCAACTTTCTAATTTACTCCTATTATCAAATTTTCTTCATTCTCTTGGTATCTTTATTTGAAATGCAAGATTGTAAGTTTAGATGCCGGCCCATTTTTGATGAACAACCTGGTTTGTCCTTGCTGATTGGTGGATACATTCATCCACCAATAAAAAACTGCTGACCAGAGTTCTGAACAAAAAAAACCCAGCGTAGATGCCTTCTTTTTCAAATAAAGATAGCAAGAGAATGAAGAAAAATTGATAATAGTAAATTAGAAAGTTGCTTAAAATTGCATGCTCTATCTGAATCATGAAAGAAAAAATGTGGGTTCAGTGTCCCTTTAAATGTCTGTTGCTGTTTATTTATTTTTTATATTTATTTTTACTTTTTTATATTTATCTCTACATTTGTCTGCCATTCTATCCCTGTCTAGATTTGCCACCCACCCACTGACAAACACACCCATTCACACACACACACACTCACACACACACTCACACACACACTCTCACACACACACACACTCACACACACACTCACACACACACACTCACACACACACTCACACACGCACTCTCACACACACACACACACACTCACACACACACACTCACACACACTCTCACACTCACACACACACACACTCACACACACACTCACACACACACTCACACACGCACTCTCACACTCACACACTCACACACACACTCACACACGCACTCTCACACACACACACACAAACAGAAACACAATTACACACATAACTCACATTTGGGTTTAGTTATGGCTGGTAATCGGCAGTTGATGTATTTCCTGCCTTCATAGTTTTGAGCAAAGCTGCTTGATGACAATTTCTCTTTCACAGGAAAAGTCCTGGTACTGAGGGGAAAAAATAATAATGGTAGAAATATTTGTAAAGTACAGTTACATTGTTACTGCCAGACAGAAAATATTCAATTCATCCAAAATTGTTCCAGTTATTAAATTATATAATACGAGTGTTAAAGCCTGTGTACATGGGCCAAAATGAGAGGAGAGAAATATAACTATCCCTCTATCTCTATCCCTCTATTCATCTATCCCTCTATCTATATCCCTATATCCCTATCTCTTTATCCCTCTATCTCTCTTCCTATATCCCTATCTCTCTATCCCTCTATCTCTCTTCCTATATCCCTCTATCTCTATCCCTATATCCCTATCCCTCTATCCCTCTCCCTCTATCCCTATCTCTCTCTCTCCCTATCTCTATCCTTATCTCTATTCCTATCCCTCTATCCCTCTAACCCTATCTCTCTATCCCTATCCCTCTATCCCTCTATCCCTCTCCCTCTATCCCTATCTCTCTATCCCTATCTCTATCCTTATCTCTATTCCAATCCCTCTATCCCTCTAACCCTATTACTCTATCCGTATCCCTCTATCCCTTTCTCTATTCCCATACCTCTATCCATCTATCCCTATCCCTCTATCTCCATCACTCTATCCCTATCACTCTAACCTTATCACTCTATCCCTATCCCTCTATCCCTTTTTTCTATCCATCTATCCCTATCCCTCTATCCATCAATCTATATTCCTCTATCCCTATCCTTCCATATCTATCCCTCTGTCCCTATCCCTCTATGCCTATCCCTCTATCCATCTATCCCTCTTTCCCCATCACTCTATCCTTATCCTTCTATCACTCTATCTCTATCCCTATATCCCTATCTCTCTATCCCTCTATCTCTATTCCTATATCCCTATCTCTTTATCCCTCTATCTCTATCCCTATATCCCTATCTCTCTATCCCTATCCCTCTATCCCTCTCCCTCTATCCCTATCTCTCTCTCCCTATCTCTAGCCTTATCTCTATTCATATCCCTCTATCCCTCTAACCCTATTACTCTATCCCTATCCCTCTATCCCTTTCTCTATCCCCATACCTCTATCCACCTATCCCTATCCCTCTATCTCCATCACTCTATCCCTATCACTCTAACCCTATCACTCTATCCCTATCCCTCTATCCCTTTCTCTATCCATCTATCCCTATCCCTCTATCCATCAATCTATATTCCTCTATCTATATCCTTCCATATATATCCCTCTGTCCCTATCCCTCTATGCCTATCCCTCTATCCATCTATCCCTCTTTCTCCATCACTCTATCCTTATCCTTCTATCCCTCTATCTCTATCCCTATCCCTCTGTCCCACCACCTTCACCTCTCCCGCGATTGCCATTAATCCCCCTGCACCCCAACTCCTTTTCTGTAGTGTAGCTGCCCCATTCCTCCCTGTTTCTTTAAAAAATAATTTCTGTAGCATAGGGCCCTCCCACTCCCTCCCACCTCTGCTGCTGAGCCGCCCATCCATCACCCACCTCCAGCCCATACCTCCTGCCGGCACCTGCAGAAGATCGTTACAGACGGTGACACACACAGTGTCACCGTCTGTAACGATCAGGCATCTGGCCTTATATGAAGGCGGAGCACCAATCACGCTCCGGGTCCATATGTGGCAGATGCCTGAAGCTTCAGGAGCGCTAGCTCTCGGCTGTAACATAACAGCTGAGAGTGCTGGAGCTTCCTGAAGCTGTCTCGCGCTGCAGTTAAAGGCCAGGTATGTTTGTCCTTGTGCAGTCTCTATTGCGCATGACAGCTTCAGACAAACATACTTGGCTTTTTATAATATAGGATTCAATATGGCACGTTTTCTCATATTAGTTGTAAAATGAATACAATGTGTAACTATATGACAAGGTGTGAGTGATTTCTTACGTCAGAGAGCAGCTTGTCGTGCCAATGTGAGGGAGTCTTTCCTTCTGCTGTGCCCTACAGTTGGGGGAAGGCAAAATGGGGAAGGACCAGTTGTTGATAGGCACCTCCATCATCACATAGGTCTTGGCATGGAGTCCTTTATAGTCTGTTAAGTATACAAATATATCTATGTAAACGCATTGATTTTAAAAACAGATACTCGTCTCATTCCCATGATTTTATTTATTCTTTTAAAGGGACATTATTTTTAAATAAATTATATTTTCTCACTAGGTATTAAACACCTGCTAAGGGGTAAAACACTTTCTAAAAAAATGTACATTTAACTTACTCCTGTGTTGTTGCAGATAAAAAATATATAGCTGGTGAACCAATCAGCAGCTGCATACATACCTATTTTCCACTCATGGCTATGTCCTAAGGAACCGCATATGAGTAAGCCACATGTATCACTTTGATTGTTTTTACTTCTTAGCAGCAGTTAAACATATTGGCCTAGATTACAAGTGGCACACTAATGATAGCACAGGAAGCGATAGGCAGTATCACTTGATGTCGCTAACATTAGCGCACGACTTGATATTACAAGTCCATGGTAAAACTAATTTACCATAGAATGGTTAGTGCCACCGACATTGCACTAGAGCAACCTATACTTTCAATGGATATCACAACTGTGCAAAGTAGCACTCATATTACAAGTTAAAAGTTATAGGTTGTGCTTGAACGCAAGCCAAAATTGAGCTAGAATATTTAGCGCAACTTGAGATCTGAAGTAAAGTGTAAGGGTTTAAAAAAAATTATCACAAAATACATCCAAAACATTTTAAAATAAACTAGTACACACATATATACCATTTTTAATAACAAAATAATTTAAATATTGATAAAAATGTTTTAAAAGGGTTTAAAAGGGATATGGTATGTGGCAAGGTGTTTGACTGAAAAGGGCTCCAATGTATAACTATGTGTATGTGTACATGAATACATTTTTAAATGTGTATTTATGTGTTTATTTTTGTAAATATGTATGTGCCCACATACATGCATAATACACATATAAACACATATATACAAATATATAGACATATATAAGTGCTTTTGATCCCTACCAAGTCAAATAGCTTGATTCATGCAATATAATTTTTAATCAATTTTTTATATGTTTTAATGTGTTTTGCATATAAATACTTTACATTCCTATGGTCTTCACTTAGAAGATGTTCTTTTTAA
>NC_069500.1:949412912-949415412 GCF_027579735.1 Bombina bombina | reverse complement strand
TGGAGAGAGAGAGCAAAAGAGAGGGGGGCGAAGAGAGAGAGAGAGAGAGCAGAAGAGAGGGGGGAGAGAGAGAGAGCAAAAGAGAAGGGTAGAGAGAGAGCAAAGAGAGGGGGAGCGCAAAAGAGAGGGGGGAGAGAGAGAGCGCAAAAGAGAGGGGGAGAGAGAGAGCGCAAAAGAGAGGGGTGAGAGAGAGGGCACAAGAGAGAGGGGGTGAGAGAGAGAGAGCACAAAAGAGAGGGGGGAGAGAGAGCGCAAAAGAGAGGGGAGAGAGAGCGCACAAAAGAGGGGGGGAAGAGAGAGAGCGCAAAAAGAGGGGGGAGAGAGAGTGCAAAAGAGAGGGGGGAGAGAGAGAGCTAAAAAGAGAGGGGGAGAGAGCTCAAAAGAGAGGGGGAGAGAAAGCACAAAAGAGAGGGGGGAGAGAGAGAGCAAAAGAGAGGGGGAGGGAAAGAGCGCAAGGGGTGGGGACCGCTGTACCCTGCAAAAAAATGGCCCGTGTGAACGGGCTTTAGACTAGTATATTATAATGCGTGCAAAAAGCTTGCTTATAGCGGAGTTAACACATGAACAGGAGTGATAAATAGCGCTCCACTAGTAATTTAGCCAATGTTTTCGATATAATTAAATTAATTTAAAATAAAAATATTGAATTATTATATATATATATATTTATATTAGGACAATTTGCTCACTGTGTTAATTTTGCAGCTGACTATAGAGGACTTTAAAAAATTTTGTAAATTAGACATTATTGTTAATACTAAGAAAGAAATATATATAGAGTGGAAGAGTTAAATTATAAAGTATAGCTGTGGTTAATTATAACAAGAGATACACTGTGGGCAGCAAATAATTACTTAGATTAACTAAGTTACATGAAGCAACCAAGAGACAAAGGAAGTCCACAGTGTAAAAATGCACAAAGTGCTATATATTTTATCAAGACAGAAAGAGAATGAAAATAATATAGAATACAGTTTAAATTTCAAAATTTAAAATTGCTTATTTGTCATTAAGCCAAGCTGTACACTGCTAGTGCAAGTTAAAATTACATCATAGGAAATTAGAGAGTCAAATTTCACAAATATACTAATTGATTTAGTCACAATGGGTCATAGCCCTAATTAGCAATTATAAAAATACTTATCATAGTGTGGGTAAATCATTTGTATAAATTATAACTACTGGAATAATCCTTAAAAGTTAACACCAAAATATAAATTGCAAGTGAGAAGAATAACTATTTAAATATAGATGTTTTGTAAAGTATTTATATAAGGCTGTGCAATCATATCACCCTAATCACACACATACACCAAAGTATAAAGCAAACTTATCTGTTCACATGGTTAATTAATTATCCTATTACTCCCTTAGGTAACAAAAAAAAGGAATGGCTTTCAGCGATTTACCTACTATGGGCTAGATTACAAGTAAAGCGCTAATTTATTTTGTGCCAGTAAACTGGCCAAATTCGCTTGTGGTAGCAATTAGAGCTCCAAAAATTAACCAGAGATCAGATCTCTGGTTAATTTTCTAAATGTGTTCCAATTGTCCCCAAATTTTAAGTGTGGTGTTTGTATTAATAATAAAAAAAAAAATCTTTTTTTTTTAAAAAAAAAAATAAAACATCAGAAAGCAGTTTTTAAGGGTTAAAATTGCCGGGGCTGTGGGGTGTTAGAAAAATAAAAACGGTTGTCTATGGGGAACTGTGTGTTCCCTGTAAATATATATGTATATGCTTATATACATATTTATTTATGGGTTAACAGAGGCGTAATCCCAGCAGGGACACTTTTTTTTTTTACATTTAACTCAAAAAAACCATGTTTGTGTGTGCTGTATGCACACATATATATAGCTGACTGTGCTGTATACACACATATATAGCTGACTGTGCTGTATATATACACACACACCACACATATATATATATATATATATATATATATATATATATATATATATATATATATATATATATATATATATATAGCTGACTGGGCTGCCGAGGCGTAACTAGAAATCACAGGGCCCAGGTGCAAGAATCCAAGCAGCCCCCCCCAAAAATTTTTTTTTAATTTAACACTTTTTTTCCCAACATTTACACACATATATATATTGCTGAATGTGCTGTATACACGCATACACACACACACACACACACATATATATATATATCTATATCTGACTGTGCAGTATTCACACACATATATATATATATATATATGTATATATATATGACAATGCTGTATACTCACATATATATATATATAGCTGTATATATATATATATATATATATATATATATATATATATACATAAGAAAAGGAGACGACCCGGCGAGTGCGTCTCCTTTTCTTACATACATGTTTACTTTGGATGCACCCCGGGCACCTACTGCTTACTAAATAGTGAGTGCGGAGCTCTGGGACTGTTTTATATATATATATATATATAAAATCCCAATGAACTCTGCACTCGCTCCGCTGTTCAACTGCCC
>NC_069500.1:949397912-949405412 GCF_027579735.1 Bombina bombina | reverse complement strand
GGCGGTGTAGGGGGGGGCAAATTAGGGGTGTTTAGACCTTGGGGTACATGTTAGGGTGTTAGGTGCAGACATCTCCCATAGGAATCAATGGGATATTGGGCAGCAGCAAACATGAACTTTCGCTATGGTCAGACTCCCATTGATTCCTATGGGATCCGCCTCCTCCAGGGCGGCGGATTGAAAACCAGGTACGCTGGGCCGGAAAAGTGCTGAGTGTACCTGGTAGTCATTTGATTACTAGCAAAAGTAGTTAGATTGTGCCGAACTTGTGTGCAGAACATCTGGAGTGACGTAAGAATCGATCTGTGTCGGACTGAGTCCGGCGAATCGAAGCTTACGTCACTAAATTCTACTTTTGCCGGGCAGCAGGGCTTGATAACTTAGGCGAATCAGCCTCGCCACAAATGCGGAATTCCAGCGTATTTGAGGTTGACAGCTTGATAACTAGGGGCCAATGTCTCACAACAGAAATACAGACACACTGCACAAATACAGAGTTAAGAATTTCAGCACTAAAGTCCTAATATGTTCACTACCCAGTCTTGCTGCTTCAGGTTTCAAGCAGGCTGTGAGAAGTTTAGCTGAAGTGATTTCTCTACTCGTCTTGCTGTATCATTACACAGCCTGTCCCAGTCTCATCAATCCTACAGATTGTTTTTATACATAGGAATTTTCACTGTTTAGCAGGAAATACAGAGAGGATTTGTGCAGTAAAATGTTTAATGTTTATTACACATTCATTTCATGTGCAATACATATAGCCTATGATTGGAGGGTGGGCATGCTAGACTCAAGCACAGCACAGCCAGTTTTTGGGGCAGTGTCAGCACAGTGGGGAATAATCACAGGAGTAGGAATTAAAAGCTAAAAAAATACTAAATGTATTGTTACAAGTTTAACTATAGATGTCTAATTTCTTTAGTCGTATTTACTTTAGAAACATAAACATGTTATTGTTGGGTACACTGGCCCTTTAATTATTTACTATCTTTGACTTATTTAAATGTTATTAAACATGAACTAGTTTAAGGTAAGGTGAGGTGTAAACAATGGCCATAGAATACGATGAGTAAAAGATGAATGAATTTGAATTTAAAAATGAATTGATGAATTTTAAATCAATTAAAATGCTATGAAATCCATTGTTCCATTAATTAATATATATATTTTTTTACTTTTATGAATGAATATAAGATTAGTGTATGTTACTAAATACATATGCTATTATTATTATTATTATTATTATTATTATTATCGGTTATTTGTAGAGCACCAACAGATTCCACAGCGCTATTAACAAAGGCGGAGTACAACAAAACAGTTATAGGGATCAAATGGGTAGAGGGCCCTGCCAAGAGTTGCACTGTTGCAGTCAGCTCTTGAGAAGGTGATCAACAAACAGCTGGACTCTTAGGCTTACATGCTAAGGGGGTTCAGGGGATAGCAATGGAGGAGAGGAACTGGTATAAAGAAAGGTTAGCGTAGGTTGTATGCATCCCTGAACAGTAGAGTCTTTAGGGAGCACTTGAAGCTTTTAAAACTAGAAGAGAGTCTTGTGGAGCGAGGCAGAGAGTTCCACAAGATGGGAGCCAGTCTGGAGAAGTCCTGTAAACGGGAGTGTGATGAGGTGACAAGAGAGGAGGATAATAGGAGGTTGTGAGCAGAGCAAAGGGGACGGGAGGGAGAGTATCTGGAGACAAGGTCTGAGATATAGGGGGGAGCAGTGCAGTTGAGGGCTTTGTATGTCAGAATGAGAATTTTGTGTTTGATCCTAGAGGCAAGAGGAAGCCAGTGAAGAGACTGGCAGAGAGGTGCAGCAAATGAAGAGCGACGTGTAAGGGAGATGAGTCTGGCAGAGGCATTCATTATGGATTGTAAAGGAGCTAGGCGGTAGGTGGGGAGACCAGAGAGGACAGAGTTGCAGTAATTGAGGCAGGAGAGAATGAGAGAGTGGATTAAAATCGTAGTTGTGTCTTGTGTAAGGAAGTGTCTAATTTTAGAGATGTTTTTAAGGTGGAAGCGGGATGCTTTAGCCAATGACTGAATGTGAGGAGTGAAAGAAAGATCTGAGTCAAATGTGACCCCGAGACATCGGGCATGCGGGGTAGGGGTAATGATGGAGTTGTTGACAGTTATAGAGAGATTGGGGGTGGAGAATTTAGAAAAAGGGGGGAAAATAAATAGCTCAGTTTTGGAGATATTTAGCTTGAGGTAGTGAGAGGACATCCAGTTGGAGATGTGAGAAAGACAGTTAGTGACACGGGTTAGCAAGGAAGGAGAAAGGTTGGGTGCAGAGAAGTAGATTTGGGTGTCATCGGCATGCAAATTATATTGTAAACTGTGGGACTTTATTAGGGAACCTAGTGATGACGTGTAGATTGAGAAGAGAAGGGGACCGAGGACAGCCTTGCGGTACTCCGACAGAAAGTGGTGACGGGGCAGAGGAGGCCCCAGAGAAGGCTACACTAAAGGTACGGTTTGACAGGTAGGAAGAGAGCCACAAGAGGGCTGTGTCACATATGCCGAAGGATTGGAGGGTTTGGAGCAAGAGAGGGTGGTCAACAGTGTCAAAGGCTGCGGACAGATCAAGGAGGATAAGCAGAAAGAAGTGGCCTTTTGATTTTGCTGTAAGTAGGTCATTGGTAACCTTAACAATTGCTGTATCTGTGGAGTGATGGGGATGAAATCCAGATTGCAATGGGTCAAGGAGGGAGTTTATTGTAAGGAAATGGGATAGGCGTGCATAAGCTAGTTTTTCGAGAAGCTTTGTAAAAATAATGTAATAGGCCGATCCATAGGTTACTCTCTATAAACATGTTGTAACAAAGATAAAAGAGTTTGAATTTTATAGGGGTAAAACAAAGAACAGAATATATTCATATTAGAATTACAATTAAAATCCCTATGTTTGTCATGTTTCTAGGTTTATGAAAAGGCTGCCAAATCGATGTCTCTGTTTAAACCATATGGTTCTCTAGTGTTCAAACGATGTATCTAATGTTTCCCTTTTCCTTAATTGAAGCAATCTATTATTGCCCCAACTACAGGGAACATGTTCAATAGCTTTGATAAGGAGGTCTTTTGAGTTTGTGTTGTGGTATTTATCAAAATGAGTTCTGAGACCGTATTCCAAAGTTTCTCCAATGTTTTTAACATGCTTTAGAAGTCGGGTTTTTAAAGTGCGTTTTGTTCCTCCTATGTAGAATTTCTTGCAACTGTACTCTATGTGATAAACTACATATTCAGATTTACATTTCATGTAACTTGTGATTGAGATCTGTTCTTTCTCATTATTTATAATCCATTTGTTTTCTGTTTTGTTGTGGTTTGTATGCTTACAACAGTCACAATTTTTTTCTGCCACATTTAAAGAATCGTTTCACTAAATTTGATCTGTTGATTGTTTTGTTTTTTATAGGATTTCAATTTTATGGGGGCTAGAATATTTGTTAGATTCATATTTTTTTTGTATGTTATGATTGGATTGATTAGCCATTCTCCTTCTAGTACAGGTTCTTTCTTTAAGATATGCCAGTCAATTTTGAGAATTTTTTTTACAACTTTTGGTGCCGCACAGTTGTATGTGGTGATAAAACATGGACCCTTGTATTCGTCTTTGTTAGAATTTAGTTTTTTCTTTCCATCTATTACAGTTTTTCTGTCTATTTTTTTTCTATGTCTGCTTCTTCAAAATCTTCCTTCTTTGAGAAGTTTATTTTAACTTTTTGAAACTGCCCAAATGGTATATTTCCTATCCACTGTGGATGGTGTCCACTTTTTATATATACTTATATATTAGTGCTATATATAATCATGTATATATATTTATAGATATAGATATATATTGCACTAAGAAACATCATATATATATATATATATATATATATATATATATATATATATATATAATACATAGGAGATATTCTGTTATTGGAGGAACATTGGAATGTGAAATATTAAAATTTTCATGTTGGGTTAGAGCAAATGAGAATATGCGATCAGGTTTGCATGAGAGTGGATAGTCTAACTTTCGAATTAGTGTGAGAGCAAAAACAGTTTACTTTCAACTCGTAATATGAGCGCAACCTAACAAACACAAAAAGCTTTCTTCTATCTTAATTAACGCTCGAGCGGGAGCGTTAATTTGCGTAATCTAGTCCATTATGTTTAACATTATCTAGATTTCCCCATCCATAACTTTCACTCTAAATTATGGTTCAGGGACACACAAACATAAAAAGGATATGAAACTCGAAGTGCAAAACACCCCTAACGTGTTTCACATACACGCTTCTTCTGATTGTGTCTATATAGCAGCTGTGTTTTCAACCATCTGTGTACCATTTTTTATTATAAGACTTTCTTGCCCTTTGAACTTTCTTTAGCTACTTGGGCTTTCATAAAAATTATTATACCAGTCATTACCTGGTTAAAATAAAGAGAACAGTGAATTCTTACTATTCTATTAGAACATCTTTCTCCAACAAAATATTTACTTACACCTTCTGAAGATCTTGTTTTTTTGATTTTGGTTTTCAAATAAACACAACTTCTTCTACACTTAGGGTTAGATTGTAAGGGACACGCTAAAGGATAGCGCGTCGCAAACTACAGGGAGTGCAGAATTATTAGGCAAGTTGTATTTTTGAGGATTAATTTTATTATTGAACAACAACCATGTTCTCAAAGAACCCCAAAAACTCATTAATATCAAAGCTGAATATTTTTGGAAGTAGTTTTTAGTTTGTTTTTAGTTTTAGCTATTTTAGGGGGATATCTGTGTGTGCAGGTGACTATTACTGTGCATAATTATTAGGCAACTTAACAAAAAACAAATATATACCCATTTCAATTATTTATTTTTACCAGTGAAACCAATATAACATCTCAACATTCACAAATATACATTTCTGACATTCAAAAACAAAACAAAAACAAATCAGTGACCAATATAGCCACCTTTCTTTGCAAGGACACTCAAAAGCCTGCCATCCATGGATTATGTCAGTGTTTTGATCTGTTCACCATCAACATTGCGTGCAGCAGCAACCACAGCCTCCCAGACACTGTTCAGAGAGGTGTACTGTTTTCCCTCCTTGTAAATCTCACATTTGATGATGGACCACAGGTTTTCAATGGGGTTCAGATCAGGTGAACAAGGAGGCCATGTCATTAGATTTTCTTCTTTTATACCCTTTCTTGCCAGCCACTTTGTGGAGTACTTGGACGCGTGTGATGGACCATTGTCCTGCATGAAAATCATGTTTTTCTTGAAGGATGCAGACTTCTTCCTGTACCACTGCTTGAAGAAGGTGTCTTCCAGAAACTGGCAGTAGGACTGGGAGTTGAGCTTGACTCCATCCTCAACCCGAAAAGGCCCCACAAGCTCATCTTTGATGATACCAGCCCAAACCAGTACTCCACCTCCACCTTGCTGGCGTCTGAGTTGGACTGGAGCTCTCTGCCCTTTACCAATCCAGCCACGGGCCCATCCATCTGGCCCATCAAGACTCACTCTCATTTCATCAGTCCATAAAACCTTAGAAAAATCAGTCTTGAGATATTTCTTGGCCCAGTCTTGACATTTCAGCTTGTGTGTCTTGTTCAGTGGTGGTCGTCTTTCAGCCTTTCTTACCTTGGCCATGTCTCTGAGTATTGCACACCTTGTGCTTTTGGGCACTCCAGTGATGTTGCAGCTCTAAAATATGGCCAAACTGGTGGCAAGTGGCATCTTGGCAGCTGCACGCTTGACTTTTCTCAGTTTATGGGCAGTTATTTTGCGCCTTAGTTTTTCCACACGCTTCTTGCGACCCTGTTGACTATTTTGAATGAAACGTTTGATTGTTCGATGATCACGCTTCAGAAGCTTTGCAATTTTAAGAGTGCTGCATCCCTCTGCAAGATATCTCACTATTTTTTACTTTTCTGAGCCTGTCAAGTCCTTCTTTTGACCCATTTTGCCAAAGGAAAGGAAGTTGCCTAATAATTATGCACACCTGATATAGGGTGTTGATGTCATTAGACCACACCCCTTCTCATTACAGAGATGCACATCACCTAATATGCTTAATTGGTAGTAGGCTTTCGAGCCTATACAGCTTGGAGTAAGATAACATGCATAAAGAGGATGATGTGGTCAAAATACTCATTTGCCTAATAATTCTGCACTCCCTGTTTAAGTTTAAAGTAAACAGGTGTGCTCAAGCGCAAACATAATTTTTTCTCGTCGGGTTAGCACAACTGAAGATTTAGCGTAAAGTGTAAGGGGTAAAAAGAAACGTGCAGCAACACAACATAAGTACATTAAAATAAAGTGTTCCATATATATGCACACATACATACATATAAACACACACATACACATTGGAGCCCTTTCCAGTTAAATACCTCAAAACTTTAAAAAAATTGAATCAATTTTAATATTTTATAATGTGTATTTTTGCGTTTTATTATAAATATTTTACATTCCAATGTTCTTCACATAGAAGAAAATTTTCGTAGTATTTTTAAATATATGATTTTTTTTAAATATATTTACCTATATATCTATATGATATATATGATATATATATATATGATATATATATATATATATCATATAGATATTTCGGTAAATATATACAGGTAAATATATTTAAAAAAAAATCATATTTATGTATATATGTATGTATGTATTTAAAATTTAAAATCATTTTTCTTCTATGTGAAAAGCATTGGAAAGTAAAATATATTTATAATTACCTTTGGGTTTAGCGCTGTAGGTCTAGCGCGGTAATAAGTGTTAGTTTTTTTTTTTTTTTTAAAGTTTACATGGTCGTATTTCAATTGTGCGCAAACAATTTACTTTCAACTTGTAATACACGTGCTAACATGCCCTCATTGAAAGTTTCCTTTGAGCTGTGATTGCGCACGAGCAAAAAGAAAAAAAAATGCCCCAATTGTAATCTGGCACTTAGTCTTCCCTTTTTTCCTTTCTCTAAGGAATCTGGCTTATATTTTAAGGTTACTTTCATCTTATATTCAAGCCATTTTCCCAGCACCTGTTTAATACTGTGCCCTATAAAAATTCACAACTTATGCAAAGGTTTGTCTTAAACTTTTAGTATTTCTTTATCATCAGAAGTCAAAGGAGAACTCCTCTGCTGGTTATGCAATATAGACACATGAAAAGTCATGGCAATATTTAAGAAATAATTAATAATCCGATGATAGCAGAACGTTTGTAATTTTCCGATCTGTACTCTTCATTTTCCAAGAATTCACATCTTTATATTCATGTTCTTACTGAATTGTTTTTATTTGTAAAGCCATATTAATTTTATTATATACTAAAATAATATATTTTAATTTTCAGGGCATTTATTTCTGGATCTATTCTCTCTCTGGAAAGCCATTTTCTTTTAAAGGACCAGTAAACACAGTAGATTTGCATAATCAACAAATGCAAGATAACAAGATGATACAATAGCATTTACTCTGAATTTCAAATAAGTAGTATTT
>NC_069500.1:949335412-949390412 GCF_027579735.1 Bombina bombina | reverse complement strand
TAAAAAAGAAAATACATTCTGTCAGCAAGAAAAAAACATGTTCTGAACTTTCTCAATGGGTACCATCCATTGCAAACCACCTTTGGGCATGCAGCGTTTACTGCCAGGGTGATACAGAGAAAATGATAAAGAAATGGAAATCATGTCTTTATCATGTATTGAATATCCATACCTGGACCGAAGATGGTATTGAAACAGGATGTCATCATGATGCATTGGAGGAAGATCAAGTTCGAGTTCGGAAATGGCTTACCAAAAAATCTGAAGCCTTCCATGAATTGGAAAAAATTATTTGTAACGAACAAACAATAAAGGATTTAAGCCATCTTAACCTGTTCTGCCACACTGGAAAATTGGAAGTGTTTCATAGTTTTGCCTTGAAATATCGTCCAAAAACAATTAATTTTAAAATGGACGGTATGGAGGCACGCACAAAACTAGCTGCACTGGCCAACAATAGAAATTCCAATCGAGTTCAAGCAATGGTAAAGAAGCAAACTCCCACAAGTGCTAATTATGGAGATTTGAAATACGTTCCATATTTTCCGAAAAGCAAAAAGCAGTGGATGGTTCGACCAGTCTATGAGGATATGGATTTGAATCATATTTACCTCATGAACACAGAGGTATTGAACCTAGTTGATGGAAAATCCAGTCACACATGGGAGTCTAAAAACCAGGTTTTACCTACAAACATAGCATCGACTCCTAGGCCAGATAATAAAAAACTTATAGAAAAGCATACTTCACCTTTTGGGTTGAACAATTAAAGATGGCTTTCATTGTACAGAAATTATCCTTTTTACTTTACGATATTTTAACATAAAAATTATAGATTTGAAATTATTATTATCCAAAATGATTACTATATGTGATCAAACAAAGTTGTATATGTTTGGTTAATATATCAGTGTTTATATTTAATTTTATTGTTTTTAATAAAATAAAAAATGTAAGAATTTTTTTTTTAATTTCTTCTTTAAAAAAAAAAAAATTATATATATTTAGAATCAAATTTTTGGTACAGTTTTAAATAATTATGTATTATATAATCTGTGATCATGGGCTAAACTACAGGGGGTGCATAGATCGCAGTTGTGGGCACAGATTTAAAAAAATAAATAAATAATCGAACACAGCAAGCACTGATATCATGTGAGTGTGACATAACTACAGGGGTTATTGTTTCTGTATTACCCATTGGTGTTTATGTGTGTACGTTGTGTTTATGTGTGTGAGTGTGTCTGTATTTTTTTCCTTTATATGTGTGTATGTTTGTGGAAACAGAAAATTACAGACCTTGATACTACAGCAACGGTGGGGCAGGTGGTGAACATAGTAATGATTCAGTAACAATATACACAGTATGGGGGGTGGAGCATGTCACTGTCTACTGTGGTCAGTTTATAAACTACTGGGCGGGTAGGGTCAAGCCATCCAAATTAATGTCATCATACAGACTGTCAATAACGTACTTTTTAAAGTTATGAGAATGAGAGAGAGAGAGAGAGAGAGAGACAGAGAAAGAGAGAGAGCCAGAGACAGATATATAATGGGGCAGACCATCTCACAGACTGTGGGCACAGTGTACCTGCTTTTTCAAACATGTAATTAGAATATTAATTTTTATAGTTATTAAATGTAAAACAATCAAAAATAAAGGATATAAACTTAAACTTATTTTAGACGTGGGAGGGGCTGTGTGGTGGTGTTCACTTCTTATAATATTACACATGTTCCCTGTTAATATTTACGACTCTGGATATTATTACAAATACATGACATTAAATAAAAACAGATCAATTAAATTTTAACGGCTTTATTTCTGCAAACATTAAAAAAAACACAAATTTTGATTTTTCTAAAATAAATCTTAACATATAATAAATTTAAAATAAAAAATTGCCAAAAAATGGTTTCATATTTTAATCATTGTTATTTAAAAAAAAAATGAAAATAAAAAAAACATTAAAAGTTAGTCAAGGATCATCTCCAAGGCATTTCCATCATCTTCAGGGTAGTGAAATCCAACGTATATTTGATCGGGTGCTGGAAATGCACGTCTAATGCTATTCACTACACACGACGGAATTGGTCTTCGGTGTTTCAGACCCAACCGACCATATATCCAAGTTGAAAATCCTCTATATGCCAATTTTCTAAAACCTCTATAAAAAAAAATAAAAAATTAATTTAATATGTTTTTCAACACCATGGTGATAAATACATAAAGACAAAAAGACAGATATAAACACAGAAAGAGACACACACATCAATTGAAATGTATGAGATCAATGATCGATATAAATTTAAAATTTACATTTAAAAAAACAAAAAAATTTGAATATGCAGATACTGATTATAGAAAAATCATGATTAAACAATAATTTTATTTAAATAACTCTATTTGGAATTATAAAAAAGGTAATCTTTAACAAATTAATTGTTGCCTAGTTATGAACGTATGGCGTACCTGATCCAACAGTGCGGATCTAGTACGAAAGGTGTTCATGAATAAGGCGAGCATTGCACAAGCAGCTGAAAATAAGCCGATGGTGCAACGCACCCCCCGGCATAGACTACGCCAATGCTCATCCAGCAGGGTGTTGTCAATAAATGAACGTGTTGATTTACGGCGATGTACACCTGCTCATAACAGGCAGAACGGTCGTATGGAGCATAGTTCTTTGTGAACGGTGCTTCAGAACTACATTGTTTGTAGAGCCTACAGACTAGTCCCAAAATAAAGGGGTAGCATCAAGATCCGTAAGGAGCTTGATAAATAAGCTATATTATATTTATGTGTTAACAATGAAGATTATGTACAATTAATTCAAAGTACAAACCTTCAAATATTGATTCAATTATATATGTTTTGACATATTCACCTTTGAGTGAGGGTATCAACGGCTGTTGGTTGCATTGGAACATTACTTCCAGTCATATCCGAAACACGTTGCAGAAATTGTTCATCTGTCTCTTGGATATGATTCTGATGATCACAAATGCAGGATTTTCCTTCTGGTATTTGAGAAGAGATATCCTCATTTTCACGACAACAAAATGATTCAATCACAGTTGTCATGATTTTACAATTACCACATGTACACCAATCAATGTTGTGTATACGATCGTCCTCATCGGAATTTTCTTCAGATTGATCTAATATTCCAGATTCACTTAAATCTTCGCTCTCAGTACTAGTTATATTCCTCTGTGGATCAAATTGATGGGATTGCGATATGTCGATTTCTCTAATCTCCCTATTTTTTTTATCTAAAAATTCACGCATCTGTAATAAAAAAACAAAATATCAATATGCATTTTAAAAATTTAAATACAATATAACCTTCTTTTAATATATGTTGTTCTATGTAATATATTTTTAGAAATATACTTTAAAGAATAATAAAATAAATGCTAAATACCAATTCTGCAACCTCTTCATCACACATTTCCATTAAATTCCTTCGTCTGATGTGACTTCCAGATGCAGCCATTTTGATTGTTCAAACTAAAAATAAACTATATATTTTCAAATTAAAAATCAATGATGGAAATATTCAGTAAATTTAATTTTAAATCAGTTTTTAATTTTTCAATTTCGAATAATTCTAATAAATATTTGTGGTCTATAACCTAAATTTTTTATTAACAAATAACACTATTAAAGAATTTCAATTAATTTGAAATTTAATGAAGACATATATAACCTCGGTTTGTTGCATTGCATTATAAAATTATTATTATTTATTTATTATAATATAAAATGTTATGTTTTAAATAAATAGTATTCATGTATATACAGAGAGAGAGAAAGCACAGAAGATAAGTCAGAAGATAGAGAGAGAGAGGGATAGAGAGAGAGGGATAGAGAGAGAGAGGGATAGAGAGAGAGAGGGATAGAGAGAGAGAGAGAGGGATAGAGAGACAGAGAGAGGAATAGAGAGAGAGAGGGATAGAGAGAGAGGGATAGAGAGGGATAGAGAGAGAGGGATAGAGAGGGATAGAGAGAGAGGGATAGAGAGGGATAGAGAGAGAGAGAAAGAGGGATAGAGAGAGAGAGAGAGAGAGGGATAGAGAGAGAGAGAGGGATAGAGAGAGAGAGAGGGATAGAGAGAGAGAGAGGGATAGAGAGAAAGAGAGAGAGAGGGAGAGGGATAGAGAGAGAGAGGGATAGAGAGAGAGAGGGATAGAGAGAGAGCGCGACAGAGAGAGAGATCGCAAGAGGGATAGAGCGCGAGAGGGATAGAGAGAGAGCGCGAGAGGGATAGAGAGAGAGCGCGAGAGGGATAGAGAGAGATAGCAAGAGGGATAGAGAGAGAGCGAGAGTGATAGAGAGAGCGAGAGAGATAGAGAGAGAGCGCGATAGGGATAGAGAGAGGGTCAGAGCCATAGAGAGAGAGCCATAGCCATAGAGAGCCAGAGAGATCGAAAGAGAGAGAGCTAGCGAGAGCGAGAGAGATTGAGAGCGAGCAATAGTGAGAGAGCTAAAGAGAGCAAGAGAGAGAGAGAGCAAGAGAGAGAGCAAGAGAGACAGAGCAAGAGAGAGAGAGAGCAAGAGTGAGAGAGAAAAAAAGAGAGAGAGAGAGAGCAAGAGAGAGAGAGCAAGAGAGAGAGCTAGCGAGAGCGAGAGAGATCGAGAGCGAGCAATAGTGATAGAGCTAAAGAGAGCAAGAGAGAGAGAGAGCAAGAGAGAGAGCAAGAGAGACAGAGCAAGAGAGAGAAAGCAAGAGTGAGAGAGAAAAAAAGAGAGAGAGAGCAAGAGAGAGAGCAAGAGAGCGAGAGAGAGCGAGAGAGAGAGGGAGAGAGAGAGAGCGCGAGAGAGAGAGAGAGAGCGAGAGAGAGAGAGTGCGAGAGCAAGCGCGATAGTGAGAGCGATAGTGATAGCGATAGTAGATCACATATAAAATTAGCTGTTATATAATCAAATCCAGTATTTAGTTATATATATTTTTTTTTATATATAAGTTTTTGTACTCTTTTAGAACATATATTTTTATATGTATCAGAAATTCACTACTGTGACCTAGCTATTTCAAAATTACTTCAAAACCCATTTGCCTATTATCATTTGCTCAATTTTTATGTTTTTTTTGCTTTTACAATACTATATTCTTCAACTTCCGATTATTGAATTATACCTTTATATAAAAATCAGTTTAAAAAAAATTTGTGTGCCTATGATAAGATGCATATTTTTGTGCATCTATATGTAAGATCTAGCTCACAGTAGTGAACTTCTTCTATAAAGCAATAAAGATATCAAATATGAATAATTTTTAAATGTTAGGATTCATTAATAGTCGAATTTAATAATTTAAAAAGTTAAAATGACACATAATGTGAGACTATGATAAGAGGCATTTTCTTTTGCGTATAATTTATGTGCTAGCTAACGTAGATAGCTGAACGTACATAGCAGATGAAATTAGGTGATAATTAATTGAATAAAGTATATTTTTTTATTGATCATTCTTAGTTTTAACTGTTATCTACATGTTTTTAAAAAAAATTATTTGTCTAGGGAGCTGAGATTACCTACTTTGAGCTATCTCTTTAAAATGTACTGCCAACACATATGCCTATTAGCATTGAATAATTTTTGTTGTGTTATTCATGCTTTTAAAATACTATATTCTACAATTGCCGATTATTGATTTATACAATCTTATCAAATGCATCAACAAACTAAATTTTGAGACTCTGATAAGAGACATATGCTTGTGCATCAATTTTTATGCGATAGCTCACAGTAGTGAACTTCAGCTCAAAACAAAGAAAGTATACTAACAATCTAAAAATTTAGAATTGAAGACTCATAAATAAAAAATACTTTTTTAAAATCTACCATATCAGCAACTGGGAGTACATTATAAGATGAAAATGTGTGTGCAGCACATTTTGAAGAAATAGCACACAGCTGCTCAATTATACTCTTTATAAAATTAAACTTAGAATAACTATATAAAGTATATATTTATAGAATTAGTTATCAGTTCATTTTGTTTATAAATATAATAAACATCTCATTTTATGTGTCTCAGATAGATCTTTATAATTTGAGTCACACACATATGTCTCTTATCATTGGCTCACATTAGTGGTTCATGATTTAAAAATAATATAGTCTTCTATTTGATAATCTTGGTTTATAAAATTAATTTCAAGGTTCTAATAACACAAAATATGAGCCTATTATAAGAGGCATATGGGTGCGCATCAGATTTTGAAGAGAGAGCTCACAATAGTGAACGTAAGCCCCACAGCAATTAAGTATTCTAACTGTATAAAATTTTATAAACAAAGAGTCATTACAAGAAGAATACACTTTTTTAAAATCAACAATAACCTTAATTTTGAGCATATGATAAGCAGCATGTGTGTACAACACATTTTGGAAAGCTATTGCAAACTATTTAAATTAGAATAATAATTAAAATAGAGGATTAATAAATTATTAATTGCTATTTTTGGATTGATGATTATTCTATTCAAATAGTTCATACAGTTATTCAACATTAATTTTGATAGTTATCAATAATAAAAAAATTTATTTTATTGATTATTAGATGGAAACACATGCCTCTTTTCATTGACTCACGTTAGCTGTACTTCATGTTTTCAACGGAGTATATGATTAGATTTGTAATCCTATAATTATAATAGTATATACTTCAAGCGAATAAAAAAAAAATTGAGCCTATGATAAGAGGCATCTTTTATTTGCACAAATTTTGAATCAATAGCTGACAGTAGTAAACATATGTTACAAAGCACAAACAAATTTAGAATATTTTTAAAAACAGTGATAAATTAAGATTGAAAAATAAAAAATATATATAATATTTGCTATCCTCAAATACCAAAATAAGTGAGCCTCTGATAAGATGCTTATATGTTGACTAAATTTTTGGAAGAGATAGCTAACCGTTCTGTAAATCTAGTAACAATAAAAAAAATTATGTTGCTGACCTCAATATATTATATATTATTCAATATAATATAATTTTTTTTGAATGAGCAAATTTTCTCAACTTTTACTTATTTCTAGATTTGATGCACACACATGCAGGTTATAATTATTTATAATTGGATCAAATTTTGTATAATTCGTGCGCTAAACAAAAAAAAAAGAAAATTATTTTATAAAATTCATATATAGCAGTTAATAAACTCAAAATAAAATCACATCCAATTGATAAGAGTGATGTGTATGCATCACTCTTGTCATGAGCTAGCTCACACTAGTGTACTTCATCTCTCTAGAGAAAATAGATGTAGAGTAAAATTATAATACACCTAAATAAAACGCAAAGTTTTCAAAATTCATAAACATTGTCTACCAATTATTAAATACTAACATTTAAAAGTGTAAATTAATGATATTATATGCAAAAGATTATCAACTATAGTGGTCCATCTGAAGAATGTTATTAGAAATGTAATAATGTATTATCATTTTCAATAATTGATTATAAGTTGTTGATTTAAATAAAAAAAAAAGGATTTATATTTGTTTGCAGACACAAACCCACAATAAAATTATGTTAATTCATACAATCAACTGTGAAATGCAGGATAGTAAGGTGTGAATAGTGACAAGCAAACAAGCGAAGTGATGACTTTGTTTTACAAACAATTGGAGCCAAAGTAAATTAATTATATCAATTTGTAATAGACAACAATTGGTAGACTAATAGAAATAGATAGGAATACATATTTTAAACAACGCTTACTCAATAGATTCATATACTCAAAACTTGTTCATAAATAATTATAATCACAAACGTTGGTTAGGAATAGATATGTGATTATTATTACATTACTTTCTACATGACTGAAGAAAAAAAAAAAACTTTAAAATAATTGAGAATATAACGTTGGCAAAAGAAACTAAAAATAAAAACTTTATCAGTACTTATTTTTGTGGTATTATACAGTTGAAATCTGTCGGTCAGTTCCAAAGCGCTATTTCAATGCTATTAGATCGTTACCATTTCAAAGAGTTTGCGGCGCAGCATTGATACTTACTTGCAGGTCCTGTGAAATACACTGAGGTTGTGAATGCAGGCTTTATATGCGCATGCTTAGAGCGTGTGCGCGCATCGCTTAGAAAGACAGCTCAAGTGGTTATACGCATGCGCATATAAAAGACGCATGCGCAGAGATTTAAAATGACGTAATAAAAAGGGGGCTGGACGCCACGGGGTACGCCACATTATAAGTTTAGGGAAATGTCAATCAATGTTAAGAAAGCGGAACAAAATGGCGGGCGGAGGGAGAAATCAAGAGTTTGAGAGTTATATAGGTATATAAATCGGTATTATATGACGTTTTTAGTAAATTCATGAATTAAAGTTATGCTATTTTTTTATGATGAAACGTTTGTGAATGTCGAGTATCGGTGAGTTTACATGCACTTTAAGCTTCACCAGCACTTACTTTAGTTTATATCACATTTGTACAAGCTAAATGGTTATTCTGCTTCAGCTGGCATTAATGTATAATAATAATTGTAACATATAATTTGAAACTAAGTGGGAATGTGTGATGTAATGACATATCTCATGCTGTTACAGCATTTAGAATATCACTAGTGCTAAAGCCTGTGTACACTGCCATTTTCTGCAGTGCAACGGTCCCGTCCAGCCACGCCCCCTGCCACCCCCACCCTCTCTGCTGTCTGATCCTCATGGCGGTTGCTGCTGATCCTTCCTCCGGCCAGGTATGTTTGTCTCTTGCTGCAGTCTGTACGCCGCATAACTGCATCGGACAAACCTGGCCTTTTATATTATAGGATGTGCTGTCACATCATTTCCCTGGTTGTTATTTGGATACCATAGCAGAAGGAGCAAGACCACACAGTACAACTGTGCGCTTCATGTCATTTACAGCAGACACAAGATACTTTCAACATAGTTATAAGACTGTGTGAATGAATTTTGTCACCCAGAGGAGTTAATTTTTTTCTTATTGGATAAACCAATGTGCTGCACCCTGAGGAGGGAGCCCTTGAGTAGAATCAACAGCAGGATGACGGTGTAGTGACATGAAAAATAATCCAGTATTAGCCCAGTGCCATTATTAAGGCTGACAGCATGGACATGAAGTGTTCAGTTGAGGCCTAGTATGTGAGTTCACAGCGTGGTCCTGTTTGGTAACAAGATACCTTGGCTTCTGTTATGACATACCTCCCAAGTAGGGCTAGCGGGAATACTCCAGGTCAAACGGTCAGTAATACATATGGGCTAATTGAAAAACCGAAGATAAATTTTAAAATAAAATTTAAGTGCCTTATGTATAATTTGCCATATTATTACTCAAATCTGCCAAAGTCCCATCAGTGAGGTCCGGTCCTCTGGTGCAATGGCAATTATGCCTGACTTTCAACAACCTTCAGCGTTTCCATGTGTCAGTGAACACATTCAAACATATCCAGGCATATGTGTACCCTCTTTCAGATCTCCAGATATTATAGACTTGCTGCAGGTTCCACTACTAGAATCCTTTCGGCTGACAGGCAGACAAAGAAGACTGAAATCCATGCTACACTCTATTAGTCAAGGATTTCACAGTATGCAAGGTAAAGAGATGCACCAGATTGTCTTAAAATAAAACTAACTTTTATTGCTCAATGTAATATGTAAAAGGAACAAATGCGTTACCAGTGGTAAAAATAGAGCACAGATTACGAGTTTCGGAAGGACGCCATAAAACAAGTTCTCATTATTTAAAACTAAAACCACAGTTCATTGGGTGATCACCTCTAGTGTTATATACAGATCCCAAAATGTATCGTGACACATTGCACAAAATAAAAAATCAATGCAAACATCATAGGAACATTGGAATGTTCAAAAGTGACTAATGTGTTGAATTAATACTAATATTCAAGTATTGTAACTCTTGTAAATACCCAGAGTAAAAAGAAAATGCCCCCTTGGTAGTCCCACATGTCTGGAGATAGAAAACCCCTTCAAACTGGAAACAATTGTCGGCAGAAATCAATTTGTAGATGTTGTTGTCCTGAAGGGCCTATAGAAGTATGTCCATCATGCCAAGATACGTATGGCATTCATATGGATATCGCAGCCTTACCAAATCACACGGTCTGGACTTTTGACATATAATTTTTTGAATTGTCACACGATTACCTAGTGGTGAGAGTAAATCACACGATGGAGAGTCAGAGACCAGTGACAAAAGCTGAGCTGCACAATAAGTTGTTACTGCTTTATTTAAATACACATCATTAGTTTTATCAAGAAGTCATACTTCTGTGACTATGCATATAGTGCTGCATATACAGTCATGATATAGAATGGCCCATCAAAAATGGCTCCTGGTACCAAGTAAAGTATCCTTGTATGCTACAGAAAATACATTTTGAAGGGAGAAGGAGGGATTTCACTCTACACTACATAAAAAAAACCTGAGATCACAGGGGGGCACCCTACAAAACGATTGCGGGGAAGGGATAGGTGAAGAGTATGAGTGAGACTCCTACACTACAGAAAAAAACTATAAATAATTAAATAAAACAAAAACATACAAAAAAAGGGTTCCTGGCAGACAGCTGCTAATACCTAAAATGTCTGTAACGTGTGGGAGGAGGGTTAGAGAGCTGTATAGAAGGGATCAGGGAGGTGGGAGGGTAAAGAGGGATCCCTACAATGGAGAAAAAAATAATAATAAAGAAATTATTAAAAAACAAAGAAAAAAACCCTAAACTGCATACTGGCAGACTGCCAGTACCTAAGATGGTGGTAAGGAGTGCGTGGGTGGGAGAGCTGTTTGGGAGGGATCAGGTAGGAGATGCCAGGTGGCAGAGCCATGCATTTCTGCTATTTCTGAACAAAAATGATCCCAGAGAAGCTTTAACATCCATTTGTCTTATGAATGCACAAATGTAAATGTAAATTTCAGTGAGAAACCCAAAGTTTTGAAAAAAACTTTCTTTTTATATGAGACAAAAAAATTGTGTCATGAAATATACCAAAATGCACCTAGATGAATACCTTGGGTTGTCTACTTTAAAAAAATAGTTTTGATAGGTAAATTTTTAAAAAAAGCCTTTATTTATTTTAACACAGAGTGATAGCAAAAATGCTAACATTTCTCCATTACTTTGGGCAAGTTTTTCCTCTGAAATTCCCTGTACTGAAAGAGTTAAGCCACAATTATAACATTCCTATGTATAAATTTGCTCACAGGGTTAAGTATATGATTTAAGTGCACATAAGTGACGCATGAAGCTACATTTATCAAATCTTTTACCGAAACGCACTATAATTAAGGTTAAAATTACGTGCAAAATAATGTTGTCAATTTTAAAAAAAAATTCTCCAACTCAATTTCATTTCTCTTGCTGCAATCAACATTTGCTGCAACTCAATTACTCTGTCATTTTATCAGAATTGTGCAAACTTGATTGTATCTAGAGGTAGATTTGACTGATTTAAGATTAATGATACTTTTAACTTGTACATCCACGTCTCGAACAAATTGTTAGATCAGAGTTTCAATCCGTGAGCTTTGAGCTAGCAAACACCAAAGAAAACAATAGGATGCACCCATAACTAGAGGGAAGCTGGGAATAACATCAAAAATCACGTCAAAAATAAAATTGACACCATTAGAAAAGATATATGCACCTCACACCCCTCAAACCCAGCAATCCTACCCACCCCTTCTATTAACAAAACTCTTTGCTACTTCCCTCCTGTAACAGAGGAAGAAGTCTCTGTACTCGTATCCTTGGCTCATCTCACAACCTTCCCACTGGACCTTATTCCTTCACTCCTTCTTCCCTCTCTCTCTGCTTCACTAACACCTACCCTAACTCATCTCTTTAATCAATATATCACTGCTTGCACATTTCTGATACATTCAAGCATGCGTCAATCATACCAATCCTAAAAAAGCCCTTGCTTGACCACTCCACCCCTTCTAAATATTGACCAGTCTCCTTACTTCCCTTTGCTTCAAAATTATTGGAACAACTGGTCTATAATCGGCTAACTCAATTTCTCACAACTAACTCCTTACTTAATTCACTACAATCTGGTTTCCGCCCTAAACACTCAACAGAAACCACTCTTACTAAAGTAACAAATGACCTGTTATCAGCTAAAAAAGGCCACTACTTCATACTAATTCATCTTGACCTGTTTGCTGCTTTTGACACAGTTGACCATCCTCTCCTTCTAAAAATATTACATTCACATTTGGCATCCGAGACATAGCCATCTCCTGGTTTGCCTCATATCTCTCAAACCGCTAGTTTTCAGTTTCCTTTAACAACATACCTTGTGATCCTTTGCCTCTCTCAGCTAGAGTACCACAAGGCTCTGTCTTGGGTCCCTTGCTTTTCTCTCTCCATACATCCGACCTTGGAAAATGTATAGCCTCCTTTGGATTCCAGTACCACTTATATGCTGATACCCAAATCTATCTTTCCTCTCCTGATGTCTCTCCCTCTTTACTCAACCAGATTTCCAACTGCCTCTCTGCAATTTCCTCTTGGATGTCTTCACACTACCTTCAACTCAATCTGTCCAAAACTGAGCTGCTTCTTATTCCCCCCTCTTCGAGACATCCAACACTTGACATTTCTCTGATGGTTGGAGACTCTATTCTCAACACCTCACTCCAGGTCCACTGTCTTGGGGTCACACTTGACTCAAAACTCACATTTAACCCACATATACAATCACTTACCAAAGCCTGCCATTCACACTTACGCAACATTTTTAGAATTCGTCCCTTTCTTACTCAAAAAACTACAAAAAATACTTACTCATTATCTCATTTTCTCACACATTAATTATTGCAACATATTTCTAAATGGCCTTCCAAAACACCGCCTCTCCTCCTTCCAATCTATTATGAATGCTTCTGCTAGACTCATCCACCTATACACCCATACACTCCAGAATACAATGTAAAGTATTAACCCTAACTTACAAAGCACTCAACAGTCTAACTCCCAACTATATTTCCTCTCTCATCGTAAAATATTCCCCATCCTGTCCTCTTCGATCAACCTCTGACCTATGTCTTTCCACTCCTGTTATCTATACGTCCCACTTCCGTCTCCAAGACTTCGCATGTGCTGCTCCTTTCCTATGGAACTCTCTATCCACTCCATAAGACTGTCTCCAACCTTGTATAGCTTCAGATGCTCCTTGAAAACCCACCTATTCAGAGAGGCTTACCATCTCTCCTCCATCTCTCATCCTAACCAAACTAATACATGAACTTCCTGACTCACTGCTGCAACTACAACCGATGTGACAAGCTACCCCAATCTTATGTCTCTGTACCCTAAACCTGTAGACTGTGAGCTCTCTGGAGCAGGGCCCTCTTCCTCCTGTACTTGATTTATTTTGTTTTGTTATGTTTTGTATTTTATCACAAATCCTTGTCATTGTATACCCTTATCACTGTACCCAGCTCTACGGAATTTGGCAGCGCTATACAAATAAATGATAATAATAATGCTACACTAATACAATTTATAAAGTGTATAATGTCCCATTAATTTCAAAACTCATGTCGCAATTTACGCTAGAATGATTACTGGGACTTCAGAGCCCTGGTTAACTTTTTTGCAAAACTAAAAAGTTGAACAAAACACATCAAAAATACATTACAAAGTACAGTTACACTCATAATAACACATCTAATAAAAATTATTTAAAAAAATATTGCACACAAAAAGGCTCAAAGATATAAGGTCTCAAATGTCAGAAAAAAAAGACAGACAAAGAACTTTACCATTGAGATACATACATATACATTTTTTAAATGTATATGTATATATATATATATATATATATATATATATGTGTGCACATAAGTAGTTTTGTATTTATGTGTATATATGTATTTACAGACAAAGTAGATGAAAATATGTTAAAAACATATTTATGCAATATTCATTTGTAATGTATTTTTGATGTGTCTTGTGACACTTTTTTGTTTCACGAAAGAGTTAACCACAACTCCGAAGACTTGGTAATCATTCTAGCATAAATCGCAATTGCGCTTTCTTTCAACTTGTATTACTAGCGCAATTTAACCAAACAATTAAAAAAAAACAATATCGCTTGCGTGCAAACGTTTGTGTTCCACTCTTAATCTGGTCCTAAATATATTACGATTTAAAGTAAAAAAATAATACTGTAAAATGGCGCTGCAACGCAAAATGATTCTTATAAAATGCTCAATTATAATACCATTTTGTAGCGTAGAAAAGGGTGGAGCTAAGTAAAAGTAGAGATGAAACGCATCGTGATTCATATCATATTTGTTTTTTTGTGTTGAACAAATGATTAATTGAAGTTTTCACATCATCGATGCTTTAAAGTTATCAACAGACCGATGATCCTCACGGCTTCATTGACGTAAGGGTATTAAGCCTTATTTTTGATAAATTTCTAAATCGGATGTGTAATTGATGCAGCGAGGTTCAGTGGACGTATTGAAGAGAGAGATAGATAGATAGATAGATAGATAGATAGATAGATACATTTGTGTTTTACTGTAGCTGAGGGCTTTAATTTGTTGCAGGGAAAAGTTTGCTTTTATTTCTGTGTTGTTTTTTATATAAATACTGTGGTGGTTGCCTAACAACCAATTTTGGCAGCTCTCTCATTTTTGTAATTGGTTGTGGATTTTATTTTGTTGGACTTAATGTATGTTTAACGGATGAGTGATAAAAATGATTTATTTTTTAAATTACAGAAACTAACTGGATATGTTATAGATTCACAGTGCACCCTGTAGATAGACACATGTATATGTAGAGAATGCTATATCATTAAAGGGGCAGTCTAGTCAAAATTAAACTTTCATGATTCAGATAGGGCATGTAATTTTAAACAACTTTCCAATTTACTTCTATTATCTAATTTGCTCAGTTCTTTAGATATCCTTTGTTGAAGAAATAGCAATGCACATGTGCGAGCCAATCACACAAGGCCTCTATGTGCAGCAACCAATCAGCAGCTACTGAGCATATCTAGATATGCTTTTCAGCAAGTGATATCAAGAGAATGAAGCAAATGAGATAATGGAAGTAAATTAGAAAGTTGTTTAGAATGACATGCTCTTTCTAAATCACAAAATAAAAAATTTGGGTTTCATGTCCTTTTAATAGTAGAACTTGGTGATTATTAATGGCCCCTCTTCTTTCAACTGGGCTACCATGACCTAAATTGAGTTCTTGGAGATGCCTCTGAATGTCAGGCTTTGCTAATTATATCAATGATACAATTTATATCACATAAGACACAATCACTAACAGACTATTATAAATGCCTAACCAGTACTTGCATATAGCATATGGCATAATCTGAGTTGAATATAAAGTTTTTTCTTTAATGAGAAGGAATGGCTATTCTTGTTAGCTCAGTTGCATATCTTAAAGGCCCATTCTCATGAAAAAATGTACATGTCCTTTTAACACTAGCACAACCCAGCTAATTCCCACTACTTTTTGTGGAATGTGACACACCCTGCAAGCATAGGAAAAAAAAGTATTTTTATTCAGGTCAAGAATTTTCATTTAAGTATAATAAAAACAAACAAAAAATATAAATGTTTTAAAATGCCTTTTCATATAATATAATCATAATGATGTAATGCCCTTGGCACGTTTTTTAATTATTTTAAAGCTGCTTAATGCAACATCACTTCCCATGACATCATTATATATGTAAATTAGTGCATACTATAAAACATTGTGTTGAATGTTGAGGCTGTATTATGATGACAATATGTGAATGCCACACATGCAAATTATTTTTTTCCTTGCCGAGTAAAAAAAGCATTCCTGTAACCTTAAGATTTGTGAATGGGCAATTTCATATGTCAGTTTCATAAGACCTCCTAGTTTCTATTTTGAAAACAGACACTTAGCAAATGAAAAGCCCTTTTCGTGAGCTTTTCGGTTTAAAATGCGTTTCTGGCAGCAGGTTTCTAACAAATGATATGATATAGCATTGTAATCACTTGAGAAAATTTGCTCCCAATTTTGCAAAAGAGCAATAGTCGCTAAAACAGAAATAAAATGTGCTTATGACATTTAAAATGGTCATCTAATCACAAAATTGTTCAAAAAGCTAAATGTATTAAAGTTGGTAGTCATTTTATTCATAGGGGGATATTAATCGAAGGTCTGGCGGACCTGATCCAACAGTGCGGATCAGGTCCGCCAGACCTTGCTGAATGCGGAGAGCAATACGCTCTCCGTATTCTGCATAGCACCAGTAGCTCTTGTGAGTTGCTGGTGCAATGCCGCCTCCTGCAGATTCGAGCAGGGGGTGTCAATCAACCTGATCGTACTCGATTGGGTTGAATTGCAGCGATGTCTGTCCGTCTGCTCAGAGCAGACGGACAGGTTATGGAGCAGCGGTCTGCAGGTTCGCCAGAAACACAGGCCCTCAAGCTCCATCCGGAGTTTGATAAATGGGCCCCATAAATTTTATTTAGCAAAATTATTTCACATCTAGTAGACATGCAATCTAGTTTTGCAAAATTAGCACGCACAAAACATTGTCAAAAAATATTTACACATCGGGTGTAATAATTATGCACATCACCATAGTATTCCAATTTAATTTAATTTACATTTAATTTAAAGCACACAAAACATTTTTTATGATTAAAGCAAATCATGTTTTGAGTACTGCAGTAATAGTATGGTTGTGGAATATTTCATGTTCTCTAAGAAAGTTCATTGATAGAGGGATCAAAATAAAAATGTGAAGACTTCTTTAAAGCAGTGAAATCAATGCCTTTGAATAAAATGCTTCACATAACAGATGCTGGCAGAACCTCACAAACAAAAGTTTGATCCTTGCTTAACTCCATTGAAAAGTAACATTATATATATATATATATACTGTATATGTACTGTGTATATATATATATATATATATATATATATATATATATACACGTTTTTCAAATTATGTGTTTGTTTTTTGGAAGGATAGCAATGTGTAAATATATAGTTTAGTATAAGAGTTTTATAGTTTTGTATGACCGTGTTATACTATAGGAAAGGGGGCAAATACAAAAAAAGCATGCATATAAAAGAAAAACATTTTCATTTTTTGATATACAGGAAGAGGAGGGCCCTGCTCCAAAGAGCTTACAGTCTACAGGTTGAGGGTGTCGAGACATAAGGCTTGGAGTAGCTTGTCACATGGATTGTAGTTGCAGCAGTGAGTCGAGGGAGTTCAAGTTTTATTTTGGTTAGGAAGAAAATAAGGAGGAGAAGATGGTAAGCCTTTCTAAATATGTGGGCTTTCAAAGAGCACCTAAAACTATTGTAGACAGCCTGATTAAGAGGGGTAGAAAGTTCCAGAGGACAGGAGCAGTGCATGAGAAGTCTCAAGTGATTTATAGGTTAGGGGTAATATTTTGAATTGTATTCTAAATTGTATGGGGGGCCAGGGTAGGTACTGGCAGAGTGGGTCAGCTGTTGTTGATTGGAAATTTAGGTTGAGTTTAGCTGAAATATTCATGATAAATTAAAGGGGGGAGAGGCAATGTTTGGGAAGCCCATTTCGATGTGGCTTGAAGTAGTTAATACAAAATGAGGGAATATTTTTATTGCTTTGGGCACATACAAAATAGCTTAGGAAGATTATTGTTATATGATTATCTAGAATACTAAGATATAATCTGATATATGTTTATTCTAAATTGTTGGAGTATAGATACATACACATTATTTATTCTGTAGGAGACCAAAATTCAGACAGCATGGACAATGATTTCCTGTTTTTGTTGGTTATGGTTTGTTTTTACTTTAAACTTTAATATTGTCTTCCCTCTGTCTGGATTAATTTAATTGCAAAGCTGCATAGGGTTCACTTTTTATTTATTATTTTTTTTAGATTTTTTATATGTATATACAGTAACTGTCATGTTGATTGTGGCTATTCCTACAAAGCATAATATTTGTCCACCTAAAGTAATTCCCCATTTCAAGGGTCCCCCTCCATTCTATTCCAAGTAATCCACCAAAGGGATCTCTATTCCATGGGGAACCTCTGAGTGTCCTGATCTAAATATCACTAAGATCAGTACCCAAAGTTATTGTCTCAACTTAGGCCTAATTTCCATTGCTGTCTATGGAAATGTTTTGTTAGATATAAACCCAGGTAAATAGATAAGAGCAGTTTAAAATTGTTCAACTGCCAAAGAATGACATGGCCGCACCAATGCTTAATTATAACAAGTGTAGCATTTATTTTGTGAGTGTAGAACTACCATACAATAAACAATAGAACTACCATACAATAAAAAAATAATGAAACCACCTATACTTGAAACCACTTAAATAGTCTCAGTGCTGTTGTTTCACCTGTGAACGTTCCTTGTATTTATGCTAAATACAAAGAACATTCTTCACAGGTGAAACAACAGTACTTGGTAGCACCATTTCAAGTGGATACGTTATTTGCAACATGGTATAACCCTGAATTAAGTTTATAAGAAGCGATCCGCTACAAGGTAATCCCTACATTATCCTGCATTTATATTCTCACTTTGTTTGTCTTCCACTTTGGAGCGTGCTTTGTGCACTAAGAGCTCCTATAAGACTTAATAATTTGGCTAAACCGGAACCTCCAGTTGTGAAGCATGCAATATGCACTAAGAGCTTTACTTATACTCTGGTTGTGTTTACTGGACAGACTCAGGGGCCGATTTATTATAGTGCGAGCAGACATGATCCGCTGTAGCGGATCATGTCTACCTTACATCGATAAATGCAGACAGCATACTCTCTGCTAGATTATGAGTTTTGCGTTATGAGTGAAAAAGCAGCATTATGGCTCTTTTTCACTACCGCTGGTATCACGAGTCTTGTAGGTACAGCTGTACCGCATACTTTTTTGGCCGTCACGCAACTTAACTACTGCACTTTTTAAAAAGTCCTTTTTCAATGGGACTTCCATAGCTCCGGTATTATGAGTTTGCCTGTCCGGCCAAAAAGTGAGCGGTACAGCCCATAACTACAAGATCCATACCGTAAACTGAAAGTCATAAAGCTATAAAGCTGTACCATAAAACTCATAACTAAAGTGTTACAAAGTACACTAACACTCATAATCTACCTATTAACCCCTAAACCGAGGCCCTCCCACATCGCAAACACTAAAATAAAATTATTAACCCCTAATCTGCCGCTCCGGACATCACCTCCACTATAATAAACATATTAACCCCTAAACCGCCGCACTCCTGCATCGTAAAAACTAGTTAAATATTATTAACCCCTAATCTGCTGCCCCCAATGTCGCCGCAACTATACTAAAGTTATTAACCCCTAAACCTGTGGCCTCCCACATCACTAACACTAAATAAATATATTAACCGCTAACCCTAAGTCTAACCCTAACACCCCTAACTTTAATATAATTAAAATAAATCTAAATAAAACCTACTATTATTACCTAAATAATACCTATTTAAGACTAAATACTTACCTGTAAAATAAACCCTAAGCTAGCTACAAAATAACTTATAGTTACATTGTAGCTATCTTAGGTTTTATTTTTAATTCACAGCTAAGTTTGTATTTATTTTAACGAGGTAGACTAGTTAGTAAATAGTTATTATTATTAGCTCTTTTTCATTGCCCAAACCCCTAATCTAAAAATAAAACCCACAGAATAAACCCTTAATAAAACCTAACACTAACCCCCAAAGATCCACTTACAGTTTTTGAAGACCGGACATCCATCCTCATCAAGCCGGGAGGAGTCTTCATCCAAGCGGGCAGAAGCCTCAATGAAGCGGGCAGAAGTCTTCATCCAGACGGCATCTTCTATCTTCATCCTTCCAACGCGGAGCGGCTCCATATTCAAGACATCCGCAGAACATCCTCTTCTTTCGAATCCTCTTGAAGAATGAAGGTTCCTTTAAATGACGTCATCCAAGATGGCGTCCCTTGAATTCCGATTGGCTGATAGAATTCTTTGCAGCTGATTGCTGTCCCCTGCCTCAGAGGTGGCAGATGAGTTAACGAGTTAATGAGTCTTACGACTGCTGCTTCTTAACGTCCGCTACAGGCAGACCTGAAGCAGAGTGGGTTGGAAGCAGCATCCGCTGCTTCATAAATCGACCCCTCAGAATATTTTAGTAGTTTCCATGTATAGGTAGTTTCATTATTTTGTTTTTTGTATGGTAGTTCTTACGACACTCACACAATAGATGCAACACTTATAATTAAGCAGTGGTGCGGCCATGTCATTCTTTGGCAGTTGAACAATTTTGAACTGCTCTTATCTATTTACCTGGGTTTATATTTTCATATAATGACTAACAGCCAACTGCTATTAAATTAAATTAAATGTCAAAATAAAATTAATATAAGTGAGAGCAACTAATAGTATACTGTATATCAGTGGCGTAGCGTGGGTTGCCAGCGCCCAGGGCAAGGCAAGTATTGCGCCCCCTACACCTATACCCACACAGTCATACACATATGCATACACCTATACCCACACAGTCATGCACATATGCATACACCTATAGCCACACAGTAATGCACATATGCATACACCTATAGCCACACAGTCATACACATATGCATACACCTATAGCCACACAGTCATGCACATATGCATACACCTATAGCCACACAGTCATGCACATATGCATACACCTATAGCCACACAGTCATGCACATATGCATACACCTATAGCCACACAGTCATACACATATGCATACACCTATAGCCACACAGTCATACACATATGCATACACCTATACCCACACAGTCATACACATATGCATACACCTATACCCACACAGTCATACACATATGCATACACCTATACCCACACAGTCATACACATATGCATACACCTATACCCACACACATGCACATATGCATACACCTATAGCCACACAGTCATGCACATATGCATACACCTATACCCACACAGTCATGCACATATGCATACACCTATACCTACACACATGCACATATGCATACACCTATAGCCACACAGTCATGCATACAATGTGATACTCAGCAACCTATATACACTCAAGCAGACATATAGTGGAGTATAAGTGTTAGAGTAGCCTGTGACTTGAGTCTCACAACATTTTTAGGTAGGCAATTCAAATCTTGAGCATTAACAAGGGAAGCATAATCAGAGTTTATACACTATATACTTCTATGTGGTCATGCTTACTTCTATTACAGTTACAGTATGTGCAGAACGCTCAAAGGGAAATAAAATTAAAAGATGAAGATTCAGCAGTTGCCAAGACTTAGACAACTTACTCTGTAACTAAACAGTTAACCAGCAGATTCCTAGTCAATTAGCCTCTGCAGACACCGGAGCTAAAAACATAACTTCGTTCTCAAACACTGTGATCTTGTAGAAGGCAGCAGGATCATATTTCACAGAGCAGAGTGTAAGAATTCAGATTTTTTTTAGCGCCATTGTCTCCAAAGGCTAATAGATTGCCGTGGTAGCCTGTGCAGGGCGAGAAGATCTGTGCTGTGTTATGTAGCTGCCTACCCTGACAGCTTATTTTCATAAGCAGGTGCACAAATCGTGCTGGTATTAAATGTGTTCCTTTGGTGCATGGAAAGGGAAAAAAACTTATACTAAAGTTCAGCTTTGTTAAAAAATGAGTCGTTAATTATTAAAGGCTCATTTGTCAACAAAGCTAAACTTTAGTACAAGTTTTCTTCCCTTTTCATGCACCAAAGAAACAAATAATACCAGCACGACTTGTGCACTGACTACAACAGAACAATGTCTGGACTCAGGAGACTTGTTACTGAAATGCCTCTACTGAGTCTGCGTTCATGTGACTTAATATAAGCTTGAGACCTGGATAGTTGGGGATGACGATCCTCCACAATAATACTAGCAAAACATCTGCATGTTGTATGCCCATGCAGGAATCCAAAGAATTCAGCTGCCTGAGATTCGTAACTCACTGTGTTTCAGAGGTGGGTGACGGGTCTTCCTGCTCAACTGCACAGCTGTTAACCACTTCCTGTGTGCACAGTGCAGTCTCTCTTTGTCCACACTTCACTCCTTACATTGCACGCTGAGCCATGGGAGCCAAAAGAGCGCTTACACCCCCAGCCCCCCCCTCTGAAGTTAACACACAATAAAATACATTTTAATCTATAAAAAAAAAAAAGAATACCTTTCTTGAATGTTTCCTCCCTTAGTGCTGCATCTGCCTGCAGTACAGAAGGGACGATGTGAGGCAGTGAATGCGCAAATTTTGCGCCCCTAAGAATTATGCGCCCGGGGCAGCCGCCCCTGTGCCCCCCCCCCCCACGCTACGCCACTGCTGTATATACTGTTTTGTTAAAACCACTTTAACAGCATTGGAAACTAAGCCTTACTCTTGTTTCAGGTAATGTTTATTGTTTCTTCATTCTTTCCAAGGATTTTAATCTTATCCCAAAAATATATGGTTCTTTTACTCTTGTATTTTTTTTTTTTGGGGGGGGAGGGAACTAAGATTTTGCGGGTGCTATATTTAAAAAATATATGTCATGTGAATATTGCAAGCAAAAAGCTAACTATGTGGAAAAAGGGACTACTACTCCTACTCATGCAAAGAATTAGGTGCATTATTGTAGTTGCCGTTATATGAGATAGGGAGTAATTTACTTAGCATTTTTCTGGCAGATAGTGTGTTAAATCGATATTATTATGAGAAGTGCTGCTACATAACATACAGAAACCACACTCTCATCCTCAGCCCTGGCATACTCCTCTGACACGATACCTACGCAGATGCTCAAAATCTCGGAGTTCAGCTGACTTTCTTCACTACAAGGTCATCCTGAACTCCTACTATTCTGCCCTTAATCTTTAAAGCAACAATATTTTCTAATCTCATCTCTACTCTTTCCTCTAACCCTAAACGTCTGTTCTCCATGTTCAACAATTTTCTCCGCCCACCCCCACCTCCTAACACAACCTCTCTCTCAGCTCAAGATTTTGCCAGCCACTTCAACAACAAAATTGACTCCATCAGAAGTGAAATCAGCTCTAAACATACTTCTAATCTCCCACCCCCTCAAAAGCTCACAATCAACCAAAACCCAAATATCCAAAAATGCAGCTCTTTTGCCCCTGTTAACGAGGATGACGTTTCTGCCCTTATACTGTCCTCCCACCTCACTACTTGTCCCCTTGACCCCATCCCCTCACAGCTTCTCCCCTCCCTCTCTTCTACCCTTACCCCCATACTCACACACATTTTCAACCTCTCCCTCAGCACTGGTATATTTCCCTCATCTCTAAAACATGCACTGGTCACACCAATCCTCAAAAAGCCTTCCCTCGATCCAACATCCCCTTCCAACTACCGCCCTATTTCCCTACTCCCTCTTGCCTCAAAGCTCCTCGAAAAGCTAGTTTATGCACGTCTATCCCATTTCCTTACACTAAACTCTCTTCTTGACCCACTGCTATCTGGATTTTGTTCCCATCACTCTACAGAGACAACAATTGTCAAGGTTACCAATGACCTACTTACAGGAAAATCCAAAGGCCACTTCACTCTGCTTATCCTCCTTGACCTGTCTGCAGCCTTTGACACTGTTGACCACCCTCTTCTGCTCCAAACCCTCCAATCCTTCGGCATCTGTGACACAGCTCTCTCATGGTTCTCTTCCTACCTGACTAACCATACATTTAGTGTAGCCTTCTCCGGAGCATCCTCTGCCCTGTTACCACTTTCTGTTGGGGTACCTCAAGGCTCTGTCCTTGGTCCCCTTCTCTTTTCAATCTACATGTCATCACTAGGTTCCTTAATAAAGTCCCATGGGTTTCAATACCATTTGTATGCTGATGACACCCAAATCTACCTCTCTCCACCAGACCTACCTCCTTCCTTACTAACCCGTTTCACTAACTGTCTTTCTCACATCTTATCTTGGATGTCCTCTCACTACCTTAAGCTAAATCTCTCCAAAACTGAACTCCTTATTTTTCCCCCTTCTTCCAATGTCTCCACCCCCAAAATTTCTATAACTGTTGATAATTCCATCATTACCCCTACCCCGCACGCCCGATGTCTTGGGGTCACACTTGACTCAGATCTTTCCTTCACTCCTCACATTTAGTCCTTGGCTAAAGCATGCTGCTTCCACCTTAAAAACATTGCTATAATTAGACATTTCCTTACACAAGATACAACCAAGATTTTAATCCACTCTCTCATCCTTTCCCGCCTCGACTACTGCAACTCCGTCCTCTCTGGTCTACCTTGCTGCCTCATAGCTCCTTTACAATCCATTATGAATGCCTCTGCCAGGCTCATATTCCTTACTTGTCGCTCTTCATCTGCTGCACCTCTCTGCCAATCCCTCCACTGGCTTCCTCTTGCCTCTAGGATTAAACATAAAATCCTCACCCTGACATATACAGCTCTCAACTGCACTGCTCCCCCTACATCTCAGAACTTGTCTCTAGATACTCTCCCTCCCGTCCCCTTTGATCAGCTCAGGATCTTCTCCTCTCCTCCTCTCTTGTTACTTGCTTACATTTCCGTTTACAGGAATTCTCCAGACTGGCCCCCATCTTGTGGAATTCCCTGTCTCGCTCCATAAGACTCTCCCCTAGTTTAAACAGCTTCAAGCACTCCCTAAAAACTCTACTATTCAGGGATGTATACAACCAACACTAACCTTTCCTAACTCCATTGCTTTCCCCTTGAACCCCTTAGAATGTAAGCCTATGGGCACAGCTGTTTACAGATCGCTTCATAAGAGCCAACTACAACAGTGAAACTCTCGGCAGGGCCCTCTACCCACTTGACCCCTACAAAAGCTATCCTGTACACCGACTATGTTTACAGCGCTGCGGAATCTGTTGGCGATCTACAAATACCTGATAATAATAATAATAATACATAGGGGCTAGTTAGTTAGAAGGGTTTGGTATGCCAATGGTGCAAATATATTCACAATTCTTGTGTTACAAATCAGGCAATTTTAGCAGTAAAAACAGTTTTCAGATGGTATTGTAGGAAAGACTGGTTCCCACCTCCCCTATGTGCCCCCCATTGAGTCTGAAATGTTTTGAGTAAAACTGTTATGCATAAAACTTAAAGGGACAATTACAGCCTACTCCAAAATTGTTATTGTTTAAAAATATAGATAATGCCTTTACTACCCATTCCACAGCTTTGCACAACCAACATTGTTATATTAATATACTTTATAACATTTAAACCTTTAAATCTCTGCCTGTTTCTGAGCCTCTGTAGGATGCCTTTTATCTTATAGCATTTTTATAGCTTTTAAAAGCAAGACACTGCCCATTCAAGTGTGCCATATAGATAACGTTGTGCTCACTTCCGTGGAGGTATTCGTGAGTCAGCCCTAATTAACTAAACCGCAAGTCTGTAAATAGCACTAAGATAAGGAGGCAGTCTGCAGAGGCTTAGAACCATGTTGGTTGTGCAAAACTGGGGAATGAGTAATAAAGGGATTATATATGTTTTTAAGCTATACAAATGTTAAAGTAGACTGTCCCTTTAACTGTATTTAATGATATGATAAATAACTTAAAAATTAACTATACAGAAAAAGATTTACAAAAATGTTTCTATTTTTTCTGTTTTTTATATATATCACATCACCACAAAAATTACACAATTATATTCCGTAGGCTGCTATCAGTCACTTAGATTACAAGTTTTGCGCCATAGAGGGTGCAAAACGAACGCAACAAAAGTTATTTCACCCTCTATTGCGATGCCATTACAAGTTTCTAAAAAACCTCCTTGTGCGTGCGATATGGTGGCGATGAGCTCCATACCGCACAAAGGTATTTTTCGAAAAAAACACCTGAAGCGCGGAATGGCGATCGGCGTTATGCAACCCCATTGATGTCTTAGGGGAGAAAAAAAGTTACGTTTAAACCTAACACCCCGACATAAACCCAAAGAGGACCATTTATCAAGCTCCGTACGGAGCTTGAGGGCCCGTGTTTCTGGCGAATCTTCAGACTCGCCAGAAACACAAGTTATGGAGCAGCGGTCTAAAGACCGCTGCTCCATAACCCTGTCCACCTGCTCTGATGTGGCGGTCAGGAATCGCCACAATTCAACCCGATTGAGTACGATCGGGTTGATTGACACCTCAATGCTGGTGGCCAATTGGCCACAAATCTGCAGGGATTGGCTGCCAATTTGCAGGGGGCGGCATTGCACCAGCAGCTCTTGTGAGCTGCTGGTGCAATGCTGAATACGGAGAGCGTATTGCTCTCCGCATTCAGCGATGTCTGTCGGACCTGATCCGCACTGTCGGATCAGGTCCAACAGACACTTGATAATTCGTCCTCTAAGTCTAAACACCCCTAATCTGCCACCCCCGACATCGCCGACACCTAAATAAAGTTATTAACCCCTAATCTGCTGCTACCGACATCGCCACCACTAATAAAAGTTATTAACCCCATTCCGCCACTCCCCGATATTGCCGCCACTATAATAACGTTATTAACCCCTATAACCCCACACCCCAACATCACCGACACTATAATAAAGCTATTAACCCCTATTCCGCCTCTACCCGACACCGCCGCCACTAAATAAAGTTATTAACCCCTAAACCGCCAGCCCTCCACATCGCAAAAAACTAAATGAAACTATTAACCCCTAAACCTATCACCCCCTCACTTTATATTAAAATTACAATATCCCTATCTTAAAATAAATAAAAACTTACCTGTGAAATTAAAAAAACTTAAGTTTAAACTAACAATTAACGTAACTATTATACTAAAATTAAAATAACTACCAATTAAAAAAAACTAAATTACAAAAAATAACAAACAATCAATTACAAAAAATAACAAACGAAATTATCCAAAATAAAAACAATTACACCTAATCTAATTGCCCTATAAAAATAAAATAGCCCCCCAAAATAAAAAAAAAACCTAGCCTACAATAAACTACTAATAGCCCTTACAATGGCCTTTTGTAGGGCATTGCCCTAAAGAATTCAACTCTTTTACAAGAAAAAAAATACAAAGACCCCCCAACAGTAAAACCCACCACCCAACTAACCCCCCCAAAATAAAAAAAACCTAACCCTAACAAAAAACCTAAGCTACCCATTGCCCTGAAAAGGGCATTTAGCTCTTTTGCATTGCCCTTAAAAGGGCATTTAGCTCTTTTAAAAAAGCCCAAACCCTAATCTAAAATAAAAAACCCGCCCAAAAAAAGTAAAAAAAAAACCCCTAACACTAACCCCCGGCGATCCACTTACAGTTTCTGAGGTCCGGACATCCAGACGGATATGTGTGTGTGTGTACATACTGTATGTATTTATGTATTCATATGTTTATATACTTCATATGTGTATATATGTATATACAGACATATATACATATAAATACATATGTATACACATATAGACATGTATATAAGTACATTGGAGCCCTTTTCCTATCCCCAACCCTTAAGATACAATTAAAATCCCCATCCAAAAAAGTAAAAACCCTTGCTCCCAAAAACATACCCAACTTAGGGGAAAAAACAATTTTTTGCCCTTTATCTTCAGGAGCATACGCATTAAATAAACTATAAACAACCCCACGAAAAAAAAAAATGACGATATCAACCCATCCCATAAAAATATGTTCCACCCGTAACACTTTGTAGTCCCAGCCCCTAAACAAAATTCCAACACCCCCATAATGTTCAGCAGAATAAGATCCCCTTAGTTACCATACTGTCTCTTTAAAGGGACACTGAACCCAATTTCTTTCTTTTGTGATTCAGATAGAGCATGCCATGCCAACTTTATAATTTACTCCAATTATCAACTTTTCTTCATTCTCTTGGTATCTTTATTTGAAAAGAAAGAATGTTTAGATGCCTGCCCATTTTTGGTGAACAACCTGGGTTGTTCTTGCTGATTGGTGGATAAATTCACCCACCAATAAAAAAGGGCTGTCCAGTGTCCTGAACCAAAAAAATAGCTTAGATGCCTTCTTTTTCAAATAAAGATAGCAAGAGAACAAAGATTGATAAAAGGAGTAAATTATAAAGTTGCTTTAAATTGCAAGCTCTATCTGAATCATGAAAGAAAAATTTTGGGATCAGTGTCCCTTTAAATCGAGAGTCTTAATGACATTCCTGCAAACAGAAGATATTAGCATTAATATTAGACAGCAAAAATTGCAGCACGTCTAGGTTTCGTCCTTATACTATGAACATTAAAAGAGGTTATACGGATACATACGATTAATTAATAAAAACAAAAAAACATTTATTTACATTATATACAAAGTAACAATGACTTAAGGTGGTCTCCTCCCACCCTTGACTTTCTTTGAGTTTCTCTGCAACATTTCAGCAGACTTAGGAGCAAAACCAGGGGCGCAATCCGATATAGATCGTAGTTTGCGGCGCAAGCGAGGGAACCCCCGCCGCCCATAGTTTCAGCTCGCAACTCGAGCTATCCAATATACGGCGCCGTCAGAAGCTAAAGTGCCGTAAGTCTGATAAACCAGCGATGTCCAGAAATCTGCGTAAGTACAAATTTCTGGAGTCGCCAGTGACTTACGGCACTTTAGAAACTGCCGGCGCCTACAAAACCTGACTAAGTTATGAAATCACCCGTACTGTCTAACATGCCTCCCAAACATAGCCCGACACGTCTAACCCTCTATCCGCTATCCCCCCTCACTCTCCTAATAATAAATGCATTAACCCCTAAACCAGCGCTCCCGGACCCCGCCGCCACCTAATAAAGTTATTAACCCCTAAACCGCCGCTCCCGGACCCTGCCGCCACCTACATTAACTACTCCCTAATGTGAGTTTCCACCCCGCCGCCACCTACATTAACTACCCCTAATGTGAGCCACTATACCACCGCCAGCTATATTACCTACCCCCTAATGTGAGCCCCTTACACCGCCGCCACCTATATTAAATTAATTAACCCCTAAAATACTAAACTATCCCTACCACTAAACCTAAGTCTAACCCTACAAATAGCCCTGAAAAGGGCTTTTTGCATGGCATTACCCCAAAGTAAACGGCTCTATTGCCAGCCCTAAAAGGGCTTTTTGCGGGGCATGCCCCAAAGAAATGGGCTCTTTTACCAGCCCTTAAAAGGGCTTTTGGCAGGGCATTGTCACAAAGAAATCAGCTCTTTTGCCTATAATCTAAATCCCCCTACACTGCCGCCACCTAAAATAAATGTATTACCCCCTAATCTAATCCCCCTACATCGCCGCCACCTATATTAAATAGATTATCTCCTAATCTAATCCCCCTACACCGCCGCAAGCTATTTTAACTATATTAACCCTAATTATATTAGGGTTAATATAGTTAATATAGTTATTATATTATATATATTAACTATATTAACCCTAATTATATTAGGGTTAATATAGTTAATATCGTTATTATATTATATATATTAACTATATTAACCCTAATTATATTAGGGTTAATATATTTATTATCGTTATTATATTATATATATATTAAGTATAATAACCCTATCTAACTCTAACATCCCTAACTAAATTCTTATTAAAATAAATCTAATTAATATTAATATTATTAATTAAAATATTCCTATTTAAATCTAAATACTTACCTATAAAATAAACCCTAAGATAGCTACAATGTAATTTATAATTACATTGTAGCTATTTTAGGGTTTATATTTATTTTACAGGTAACTTGGTATTTATTTTAACTAGGTACAATAGCTATTAAATAGTTAATTACTATTTAATAGCTACCTAGTTAAAATAATTACCAATTTACCTGTAAAATAAATCCTAACCTAAGTTACAAATATACCTACACTATCAATAAATTAAATAAACTACAAATATCTAAACTAAAATACAATTAAATAAACTAAACTAAATTACAAAAAATAAAAAAAGATTACAAGATTTTTAAGCTAATTACACCTATTCTAAGGCCCCTAATAAAATAACAAAGCCCCCCAAAATAAAAAAAATTCCCTACCCTATTCTAAATTAAAAAAGTTAACAGCTCTATTACTTTACCAGCCCTTAAAAGGGCCTTTTGTGGGGCATGCCCCAAAGAAATCAGCTCTTTTACCTGTAAAAAAACCCACAATACCACCCCCAACATTACAACCCACCACCCATATGCCCCTACTCTAACCCAAACCCCCCTTAAATAAACTTAACACTTCAGCCAATCGGATTGAACTTGAATCTGATATGCTGATTCAATCAGCCAATCAGATTTTTCTACCTTAATTCCGATTGGCTGATAGAATCCTATCAGCCAATCGGAATTCGATGGACGTCATCTTGGATGACGTCATTTAAAGGAACCTCATTCGTCGGGAAGTTGTCGTGCCGGATGGATGTTCCGTGTCGGAGGAGTGAAGAAAGAAGATTGAAGATGCCGCTTGGAAGAAAACTTCACCCCGATGGAGGACCTCTTCTCTGCCGCTTGATTGAAGACATCGCCGGATGGAAGACTTTTTCTTGCCGCTTGATTGAAGACATCGCCCGGATCGGATGAAGAGTTCTGCCCAGCTGGGTGAAGACAAGGTAGGGAGATCTTCAGTGGGGTAGTGTTAGGTTTATTTAAGGTGGGTTTGGGTTAGAGTAGGGGTATGTGGGTGGTGGGTTGTAATGTTGGGGGGTGGTATTGTGTTTTTTTTACAGGCAAAAGAGCTGATTTCTTTGTAGCATGCCCCGCAAAAGGCCCTTTTAAGGGCTGGTAAGGAGATAGAACTGTTAACTTTTTAAATTTAGAATAGGGTAGGGAAATTGTTTTATTTTGGGGGGCTTTATTATTTTATTAGGGGGCTTAGAATAGGTGTAATTAGCTTAAAAATCTTGTAATCTTTTTTTATTTTTTGTATTTTAGTGTTTCTTTTTTTTGTAATTTAGTTTAGTTTATTTAATTGTATTTTAGTTTAGATATTAGTAGTTTATTTAATTTATTCATAGTGTAGGTGTATTTGTAACTTAGGTTAGGATTTATTTTACAGGTAAATTGGTAATTATTTTAACTAGGTAGCTATTAAATAGTTATTAACTATTTAATAGCTATTGTACCTAGTTAAAATAAATACCAAGTTACCTGTAAAATAAATATAAACCCTAAAATAGCTACAATGTAATTATAAATTACATTGTAGCTATCTTAGGGTTTATTTTATAGGTAAGTATTTAGATTTAAATAGGAATATTTTAATTAATAATATTAATGTTAATTAGATTTATTTTAATAAGAATTTAGTTAGGGATGTTAGAGTTAGATAGGGTTATTTGTGACAATGCCCCGCAAAAAGCCCTTTTAAGGGCTGGTAAAAGAGCTGATTTCTTTGGGGAAATGCCCCGCAAAAAGCCCTTTTAAGGGCTGGCAATAGAGCTGTTACTTTGGGGCAATGTCACGCAAAAGGCCCTTTTAAGGGCTGGTAAAAGAGGTGATTACTTTAGGGGGATTAGATTAGGGGTTAATGTATTTAATATAGGTGGCGGTGGTGTAGGGGGATTAGATTAGGGGTTAATACATTTAATATAGCTGGCTGCGGTGTAGGGGGATTAGATTAAGGGTTAATACATTTATTATAGCTGGCGGCGGGGTAGGAGCTCACATTAGGGGGTAGTTTAATGTAGCTGGCGGCGGTGTAAGGGGCTCACATTAGGGGGTAGTTTAATGTAGCTAGTGGCGGTGTAAGGGGCTCACATTAGGGGGTAGTTTAATATAGCTGGCAGCGGGGTAGGAGCTCACATTAGGGGGTATGTAATGTAGCTGGCAATGGTGTAGGGGGATCACATTAGGGGGTTATACTTTTAATGTAGGTGGCGCGGGGTCCGGGAGCGGCGGTTTAGGGGTTAAATACTTTATTAGGGATTAGATAGACATTGCGCATGCGCTAGGTGTTAGGTTTTATTTAGCAGTTCGCGGTTGACAGGTAGATAGACATTGCGCATGCGTTAGGTGTTAGGTTTTATTTAGCAGACATTTTAGGGAGTTACGGGGCTCCAATAGACAGCGTAAGGCTTACTACGGCTGCATTTTGTGGCAAGGTGAAAATGGAGTAAGATTTCTCCATTTTCGCCACGTAAGTCCTTACGCTGTATATTGGATACCAAACTGCGTGGGTTTGGTATACCTGCCTATGGGCCAAAAAACTACGGCCGAAGGCAGAAATATACAAGCGTAAATTCTATGTTACGCCGTATATAGGATACCAAACTTGCACAAAATTTGGCGTCACCGGCTTTTGCGACGCTGCATATCGGATCGAGGCCCAGGTCTCTCTTTTCCATCAGGACCTTAAACAGGCTTATCCCGAGGTACCAAAGTCTTAGGAGCAGAATCTTTTTCCCAGACTTTTTTTTAGTAACAGGAAAATGATAAAACTCCAGTTTCAGTGAAGTAAACATCTTGAGGTGCATCCAAGTAGGAAATAGCACTTCCAGGAAAGACTCAGCATCAGAATGAAGATAGGAAACATCAGGCACATCCTCAAACTCATCCCCCTCAAAACGTCTCTTTAGCTGACCAGTTGTAGGATCAATCTTTATCTCACCTTCACCCTGCAAGATTTCAGGGACTTTAGACTGCTCTGGATCTGGGATAACATCTTTCATAGAAGACAATCCGGGGACTATGGTGCTAGAGGGGGAGCAAACCCTCCACAGGGTTAGTAGATGCTTCTACAGTATCCCCCTTGGGGACCTCTGCTTCCACAGGCTGTTGCCCCCACCTCCAGATTGAGCACCCCAAGAAACCACCTGAGCACATAGTCTCACCTTCCTGCAACTGTGGACTGTTGCTTAAAATGTCCAGTAGCTCCACAGTGGCAACATTTCTTTTCCTCTATACAATTTATTGCAGAATGGCCATGTTCTCCACAATTATGGCAAGGAACATCATCCTTAAAATTCTCATTTGTATGCCCAAACTCTTGGCAATTTCAGCAATACAGAGGCACAAATGAATACAGAAGGTAACCATGATTACCGCTGAGGGAAAACGTTTGGGGAGGATGCTTTCTCACATCTCATGCCTCATCCAAAAAGAACTCCACATAAAACCTCCTTTTCCCAGTAAATGTGACATAAGCATTTGTAAGTCTGTCAGCAGGACCCACCCAGGAACAGTATCCCCGCAATTAGTTCACTATGAAGGAGTAATTAACAAACGGATTATACACATGAACCACACTCTTTGGTTTCACCATACTACGGGTCTGAATTATTAAATGGCGGGCCGACATGATTCAGTGTAGTGAATCATGTCCTCCTGACATCTTTAAATGCCAACAACATACGCTAAATGCCAACAGCATACACTGTCAGCATTTAACATTGCACAAGCATTTCTGGTGATGATCGCTGCTTCTTAACTTAAGGGGTAGATTGGAGCATCCGCTGCTTGGTAAATCTACCCCTACAAGTGAAATGAAAATCCATCAACTCAGAGTAATCCTTCAAGGACACAGCATTCTGATAACATCAAAGGAAACATCAAAAGGACAATACAGGGATATGGCTTGATACAAAATATTTCCTTGCAAGGCTTCCCCATCATTTGCTCAATAATCATCAACTGCAGACTTAACAATCCAAAATCCTTCAGTCGTTCAGCATTCGCAAAAACCCAAACAGTCTGGGGAAAGTTTCGTTTTGGCAAATCTTTCACCATTGCAACAAAGAACACAGCTATGTGTGCATAAGAATAATATCTCTGCATCAGGCTGTGCTGCTCCCCCAATAGCAGCATGTCACCAACACATGACGGGAAAGTTACAAAGCCGAGGGGGTCCTGCAATGTAACACTTCAGACAATCTTCACAACCACATCCCTCTAGGTACATTGGGCAAGGAGTCTACATCTGGTTTCCCTCATCACCCTTAGGGAGACTTTCCTCAGGGTTATAATACAAGTACATAAAGAAAGAGAAGTAATCTGCCAGGAATGAACAACAGCTCAGTGGGTTTTTCTATGTCCTGGTTACCATTTGGGAGTAGGTTCTTTTATCCCAATTGTGCTTTTGATAGAGGAGGACTTTCCTGAAGTATATCAGTCTGATCTCACCTAACAAGGTCAGTCCAGCCCTGAAATACCAGTTAAATCTCCATTGAGCAAGGGAAATGTTCATGGTGAGCGATATCTGCCACCTGTATATATTATTGTATTAGTAATTTCTTGTGCAGCCTAGCCACCTGCTCTCACCCAAACAAATTTTGTGTGAGAGCAGGGCTTGTCAGTCATCCAAGACTAATAAGTCTTGAATGTTTTCATTTCATCACCTCTGAGTTGGCAGGGATTTAAAGACCTTTCAGGTAGATTACGAGTTATGCGTGCTATATGGAATTTAACGAACGCAACAAAAGTTGAGTTATTTCACCCTCTATAGCGCAGCCATTACAAGTTTTGGAACAGCAGGCTTGTGCATACGTTATGGTGGTTTTAAGTACTATACCGCACAGAATACAAGCGCTGTTTTAACGTGCTCGTGCATGCTTTCCCCTAGAGAATCAATAGGGAGATAGTGTCAGAAAAAAACCTAACACCTGCGATCGCGGAATGAAAAGCTCCGTAATGCAGTCCCATTGTTGTCTATGGGGGAAAAAAATGTATGTTTAAACCTAACACCACGTCTAAACACCCCTAATCTGCTGCCCCTGACATCGCCGACACCTACATAATATTATTAACCCCTAATCTGCCGCTCCTGATATCGCCACCACCTAAATAAATCTATTAACCCCTAATCTGCTGCTCCAGATATCACTGCCACTATACTAAAGTTATTAACCCTTATTCCCCTGCACCCCAACATCGCTCACACTATAATAAATCTATTAACCCCTATTTTGCCGCTCCCCTAAATCACCTCCACTAAATAAAGTTATTAACCCCTAAAAACCTCTGGCCTCCCACATCACTACCACTAAATAAACATATTAACCCCTAAACCGCCATCCCCCCACATCACAACAACCTAAATTAAACTATATTAACCCCTAACCCTAACCTAACCCTAACCTAACCCTAACACTAATCCTAACACCCCCTAACTTTAACATAATTAAAATAGAGCTAAATTAAAGTTACAGTTATTAACAAAATAATACCTATTTTAAACTAAATACATACTTACCTGTGTAATAAAACCTAAGTTAGCCCCAATATAACTAATAGTTATATTGTAGCTAGCTTAGGTTTTATTTTAGTTTGACAGGTAAGTTTGTATTTATTTTAACTAGGTAGACTAGTTAGTAAGTTATTAACTATTTACTAACTACCTAGTTAAAATAAATGAAAACTTACCTGTCAAATAAATCCTAGGCTGCCAGTATACAACCCCTCCACCCCCCAAACCCACAAAATAAAAATAAAGTAAAACCTAATCTACCCATTGCCCTGAAAAGGGCATTTGTATGGGCATTATCCTTAAAAGGGCATTCAGCTCTTTTCCTACCCAATAAAAATAAAAAAATGTCTATTCTAAAAAGAAACACCCATCCCAAAACAAAAACAAAAAACATTGCACAAAATAACAAATGGATTATCCAAAATAATAACAATTACTCCTATTCTAATACCCATTTAAAAAAATAAAAAAAAATAAAAAACCTAATCTATAATAAACTACCAATAGCCCTTAAAATCGCCTTTTGTAGGGCATTGCCCTAAATTAAACAGCTCTTTTACCTGAAAAAAATACAAAAACCCACTAATATTACAAACCCCCACCCTCCCAAACCCACAAAATAAAAATAAAAACTATCTAAAAAAACCTAATCTACCCATTGCCCTGAAAAGGGAATTTGTATGGGCATTGCCCTTAAAAGGGCATTTAGGTGGTTTTCTTGCCCTGAAAAGGGCATTTAGCTCTTTTAAGAAATGCCCAACCCCTAATCTAAACAAAACCCACCCAAAAAACTTTAAAAAACCCAACACTAACCCCTCTTTAGGTATTCACAGTTACTGAAGTCCCGCTTGAAGGATCTTCATCCCGGCGGCTCCATCTTCATCCAGGCGGCTCCATCCTCATCCTTCTCAGGACTGGCATCTTCTTCATCCCTGCAGAGGCGGAGTGGTTAATGGGCGGAGGTCCAGGCGAAGGTCCAAGGCAGAGGTCCAGGTGGAGGTCCAAGGCAGTGGTCCAGGCGGAGGTCCAAGGCGGAGGTCCAGGTGGAGGTCCATTGATCCGACATGGAGGTCCTCCTCATGCGATTGCCCGCCGTACACTGAAGTTTGAAATGCATGGTACGCCTTTTATACTGGGGGTACCATTGCATTCCTATTGGTTGAAATACTTGAATCAGCCAATAGGAATTAGGGCTTCTAAAATCCTATTGGCTGTTCAAATCAGCCAATAGGATAAGAGCTACTGAAATTCTATTGGCTGATTTGAATAACCAATAAAATTTCAGTAGCTCTTATGATGATTTGAGCAGCCAATAGGATTTTAGCAGCCCTAATTCTTATTGGCTGATTAAAATCTTTCAGCCAATAGGAATTCAAAGGTACCCCCAGTATAAAAGGGATACTTTGTATTTCAATCCTCAATGTGTGGCAGACAATCGCATGAAGAGGACCTCCACGTTGGATCGATGGACCTCTGCCTGGACCTCCGCCTTGGACCTCCACGTGGACCTCCGCCTTGAACCTCCGCTTGGACCTCCGCCTTGGACCTTCACCTTGACCTCCGCCTCTGCACATCGAACACTCTGCCTCCACAATGGATGAAGATGGAGCCGTCTGGATGAAGATGGAGCCGCCGGAATGAAGATAATTCAGGCAGGTCTTCAGCAACTGTGAGTACCTAAAGAGGCGTTAGTGTTAGGTTTTTTTAAGGGTTTTTGGGTGGGTTTTTTTTAGACTAGGGGTGGGGCATTTCTTAAAAGAGCTAAATGCCCTTTTCAGGGCAAGAAAAAGAGCTAAATGCCCTTTTAAGGGCAATCCCCATACAAATGCCCTTTTCAGGGCAATAGGCAGATTAGGTTTTATTAGATAGTTTTTTTTTTGTTTTGTGGGTTTGTGGGTGTGGGGGTTTAACTTAGGGCAATGCCCTACAAAAATTCCCTTTTAAGGGCTATTGGTAGTTTATTATAGTTTATGTTTTTTTATTTTGGTGTGTTTTTTTTTTAATGGGTATTAGAATAGGAATAATTGTTATGTTTTTTTTCCTTTTGGGGTGGGTTTTTCTTTTAGAATAGCCATTTTTTTTTATTTTTAATGGGCAGCAAAAGAGCTGAATGCCCTTTTAAGGGCAATGCCCATACAAATGCCCTTTTCAGGGCAATGCCCATACAAATGCCCTTTTCAGGGCAATGCCCATACAAATGCCCTTTTCAGGGCAATGGGTAGATTAGGTTTTATTTTATTTTTATTTTGTGGGTTTGGGGGTGGGGGTTTGTATACTGTTAGTGGGTGTTTTGTTTTTCTTTTGTAGAAAAAGAGCTGATATCTTTAGGGCAATGCCCTACAAAAGGCCCTTTTTTAAAAAGGGAATTAGAATAGGAATATTTATTATTGTTTTGGATAATCTGGTTTGTTATTTTTTGTAATGGCATTTTTTTTTTTTTTTGTAATTTTAGTGTTTTTTATTTTTTGTAATTTTAGTGTTTGTTATTTTTTGTAATGTTAGGTGTTAGTGTAAGGCAGCTTAGGTTTTATTTGACAGGTAAGTTTGTATTTATTTTAACTAGGTAGCTAGTAAATAGTTAACTATTTACTAATTAGTCTACCTAGTTAAAATAAATACAAACTTACCTGTAAAATAATAATATTAGTTATATTGTAGCTAGCTTAGGTCTTATTTCACAGGTAAGTATGTATTTAGTTTTAAATAGGTATTATTTAGTTAATAACTGTAAGTTTAATTTAGCTCTGTTTTAATTATGTTAAAGTTAGGGGGTGTTAGGGTTAGGGTTACGTTAGGGTTAGGTTTAGGGGTTAATATAGTTTAATTTTGGTTGTTGCGATGTGGGGGGCTGGCGGTTTAGGGGTTAATAGGTTTATTTAGTGGTATTGATGTGGGAGGCCAAAGATTTAGGGGTTAATAACTTTATTTAGTGTGGGCAATGTTGGGGTGCGGGGGAATAGGGGGTAATAACTTTAGTATAGTGGCGCCGATTTCGGGGAGCAGCGGAATAGGGGTTAATCAATTTTATTAGTGGCGGCGATGCCTGGATTGGCAGATTAGGGGTTAATAACTTTAATATAGTGTTTGCGATGCAGGAAAGCCTCGGTTTAGGGGTTAATAGGTGGTTTATGCGTGTTTAGTGTACTTTGTGACACTTTAGTTATGAGTCTTATGTAACAGTTTTGTAGTGTAATATTCATAACTACTGCTCTCAGATGGCGGTACGGATCTTGACGTTATAGGGTGTAACGCAAGCTTTTTAGCCTCACTGCAAAACTCGCAATGGCTGCGCTATAGAAGTCCCATGAAAAACGTAATTTTTTTACGAGTGCGGGACTGATGTTACGTTTCAGGCTAAAATGCTTGTGGTACAGCTATACCGACAAGACTTGTAATGGCTGTAGTGCTATTTTAATGCTGAAATTACCATTTTTCAGCGTTAAAACCCGAACGCAAAACTTGTAATCTAGGTGTTTCTTTCTTAACTTGAAATTGTAGGATCCAATCAGGAGCATCCGCCACAAGGGTTTCAAAGCTGCATCTGCAGCTTGATAAATGAAATCTACAGAACTTTAAAGAGACAGTAAAGTACTTATTTACTAATGATTTTCACACAAAAAAATCTTTGTAAGCTTATTTCTTGTTTACTTTGTGAAAGTATATTGATATAATACATAATTTAAATTGTCATGTTTCCTAATTGTTACCTATAAAAGTTACAGAACTTTGAAAATAATTGTTGCAAACATTTTTTTTTTTTTTTTGAAAAATATTTTTTTATTGAGGTTAAAGTCATAGGTAACAAACAATGTTCCACCCACACAAGGTAAATACAAAATATAAAGCAGTATTAATACTTAGTACATAAGATGAGAACGGTGCAAATCAAGTATTCATGTTAAATAATAACAAAAAGGTAGTGAAAACTATCAAACTAACCTGTGCAGGGGTAGGAATGACCTCTTTTTTTTTTCTTCATAAACCAGCCACTACCATATATAACAAGACAAGATATAAAGTAAGCACACGTGTTCAGGAATCCTAATGACAAGGTAGATATTGCGTAGAATAGTTTAGGATTATGGAAAATTAGGCATCTCTGAATTGAAAAACCTTATGAATTCAATTATACAAGTAGGGTACTTATAAGTATACATGGGTAGTAGTCTGGCTTGAGGGAGGGGGAAGTCAGTGGGCCAGAGCCACTTTAAGTAGAGTAGGAGGGGTGGGGGGGGGGAGCCAATTAATATGACAAGTTTGTAAATGTATTAAGACCTCAGAGCTTTAAGATAGACTACGACATAGACCATTCCTCTATGTATAACAAATTTAAGCTAGGGCATGCGAGAGTAAGGGTAGTTTCCCGAGTAGGATATAGACGGGGGGGATAACTAGGTAAATTAAAAACTAAAGATAAAGAGGACACCCACATAGCTATACATCTCTAATACCGTGTACGCTGTCAGCTACTGCATATATACCTCAACTATAATCCCTAATTTATCTGACATGCCGAGCCGTGTCTTCCCAGTTAACACGGCCCAGCAGTATCCGTTAGATCATGTATTGAGGTACCACAATATATCAAAAGTAGTCCCTCAAACTGAAAAGTAATGAGTTCAGCTAAGGGTCTGCTCTCCAACGGACCCAGTGTTTCTGGCGTGGGCGGTAGGGCAAATTGTAGAGCTATATATCAAAGTATTCCCCGTATAGCTCTGATATGCGAAAAGCGACGCTATCTCTAATGACAGTTGTAACAGGTATCTAGTGGGAAGCTTTATAAAAATATAATATAGAGGTGTTAAGTAGGTGTGTAAATACCTGTCTATATAATGCACAGAGTCCCTCCATTTAACCTGCTATCTTAAGAGTTGTAGAGGGAGCAGGGTCAAATATAATAGAAAGTAGTCTCTGCATCACGCAACAGGTCAGACACAAAAGTAACATACAAGAGGTATATATCGTTGTCCTTAAGGGACAAATTAATGTACAAGAGAGCAATAGTAAGAGATGGGAAATCCCCTAATGTGTCCAATGTAGAATGCTTAAACATTGTAAATATTCCTGCGTTATACAAACTATACAGTAGGCATAGTTAACAATAAACAAGCAATAATATACTTCTATGGACAGGTATAAGATAAGCTAACATGGTGTTAATACCTAACTTCCTGTTTTATGTTAGTATTACATTCAAATAGACAATTATATGGCAGTTGTAGTTTAACTAACTAAATAAAGACATCTTTACACTACCAGTTTACCCTGTGAGGACAATGAGATGAGCGGATATTATAATAGCGTTAGTGAAGCATACAAAATATACCTGGTAAAACTATAAATACAAGCGGATAACAGCATAGTAGCACAGTATAACAAGACACTGGACAAGATTTCGAAGTTGTGTAGCAATGGAAAAGAACCATTAGTCCTTATGCGGGGTCTTTAGCTAGCGCCAACTATAGGTTCAGATTGATCAACTTAAGCCAGGTTCTAGAGACACCTATCACTGTTCACATAGGAAACTACTATAATATAACAACAAATAGGTGCTGTATATGCTTGCGTACAAGTGAGTTCAAATGTAATTGCTATAGTGTTGACCCAGTAATATTAGAGCCAAAATGATTCAAGCTAAGTCATATAAAATATTAAGAGCAGGCCTAGGGTACTAGCTTCTGAGGGAGCACAATAAGACTAGACATTAGAATCCAAGTCCTTATTGGCCAAGTTATATATGTATTTCAAACTACTCCATTATTAAAGAAGTTCGGGAGGCGTACTGTTGCTACATCTAAAAATAGAAAGAATTCTGTGCTGTACACATGCACCAGTACAACACTGCAAATATGAAGATCAAAATAGTCTGGTATATGATATACGCCACAAAACAATATAAGCCATAAGTCACAATGAAGTCTATATTCAAAAGGACTGTATAGAATAGATGAGCAGATATATAAGTCTTAAGAGTTAGCTGCATAAATTATAAAGCAGAGAGAATCATTACAGAACATGTTAATGGGCTTAAATGAGTGCTATTATTATCTAAAGATAAATGAGCAGATATATAAGTCCTAAATGTTAGCTGCAAAAAAAAAAAAAAAAGACAGAGAATATCAAGCGCTATCTGAATATTACCCAGATGAAACATATTATGACACTGGACACTAACAACATATTAGGTATTTCCAAAATATATACTCAGTTTTAAACTGTATGAAGATGTGTTAAAGTAGCTTCAATCTGTAACTTGAGCAATTATTATATCATATAGACATTTAACCAAATAAACAGAAAATAATGTAGTACATAAACATTTGGAAAGCTATCTGCTGCAGGATAGGGATCTAATGGAGTCCGACAGTAGGAGCAATGTGGTTGTACAATTTAAGTAACTCAAGTCCAGTGTTGAACAGTCACTGTCCTGGGGTCAGGGGTGACTCAGCCCACCCCTAATCTCACCGAGTCTAGATTAGGTTTGCGGTCAGTGCTTCCCAGCATTTGTGATGATCCTCTATGAAACCTAAGGTGATGCGGCATCAGGTCTGTGATTGTCAGGATCCCGTGGGCCCAATTAAAATGGGATAACAGCTGCGTTCTTCGATATGGGATTCCCGATGCAGACTTCTGATTATCTCTCCCCTTCTCAGATCGGAGGCTTCTGCTGCTATCTGCATTCACTACATGAGAATTACAAGTTCCTGCGTCTTGTTGCTCCAACCTACAGCTTGCAGGTGAAGCTAAACAGTGTCCGGACTGCAGGCCTTCAGTGACTCCTGAAACTGAATACTGCAAAGTGTCATCAGGCTCCTGCTCTCTTAGTAGAGCGGACTTAGGGAAAGTTTCACAGCTGGTAGTGGGCAATTGACAACCGCACTCATCTAGTACATCGGGTAGGGCTTCAGAGTTGCTAGTATGGAGGATCGTGATGGGGCCCGTAGTGAAGGAGGATGTCATAGCTGTATGTATAGTATCCACTAGGCTCGCCTGGTAGTAGTCAAGCCGATCACATAGCGCTCTTAATAGAGAGACCTCCAGCTCCATGACGTACAGGCTTATTCGATACTGGTGCTGATAACTCCGTATAGGTGCCACTTCTGTAGGATAAGTTGATGCGGGTGCCGGGAGTGGAATACAGAGCAGTCTCTGACAAAGATGGCGCTTATCCGTCTGTTGTGTCGCCGCGCTGAGTCTTTGCAGGGTTGATCAGATCGCTACTGCTCTATGTTCTTGTAATGGAAGTGGGGTCAAGAGTACTCACAGAAATGGCATTTGGGCCTGTTAGGTACATCCTTGGCGTCGCAGACCGGGGTGTGAAATATGTGCTTTCAATATCTACCCCAATTTAGGTGCCAGATCCATCTTAGGGTACTTTTGGTGTATACCTGTAGTCCTTTTTGCAAGCCCTTTGAGATAACTTCGAGTAAAGCAGTACATAAATTATTTAACAGAGGAGCTCCTTCAGTGTGCGACTGCTCCCGTCCACAGTTGGCTCCGCCCCCCCTGTTGCAAACATTTTTAAACAACAAAAGTTTTCAGGAAACATATTTTGGACTTTATGAGCCTACCTGAGCGTTGTATCAGTGTATCTTATTTTAGAATGGTTTGAGGTTTCTGGACTAGATTCGATGTCCAACTATGCTACTCTTATAAAGTAGAGATAATTTGTGCTCTAAAATAGAACAATTAAATATAACTACTTCAATCTATAAAAGGTCAAATACTGTAGCAAACGCCTGGCACAGAGGGTTAGTACTTAAAACAAGGGATTACATTACAGAAATGTGACACATAATAATCTCAATTTCTACTAGGAAATCATATCTAATTAATGAGTTTTAGTGAAAGAAAGTGACCTTGCATTGGACCAAATAAACTGCCTCAATTAAACATGTCCCTACTGTGACAGAACACAATATAAAAGTATTTTTTTTCCACAAGCTATGTCTAGCAACAGGTGGCCAATATTAAAAGGAAATAAATATATGTCCTTTACAAAATGGCTGAGAAGGCAAAGGACAAATGCCTTTTAAACTTAATAATGCATAGATCAAACAATCATTTTAATGGCACTAAAATATAGTTGTATCTTTATCTCTTAAAACCGTTATCTAAAGTTGTAAGGAATTATACATGCTTATGCAGTAATAAATGTGTACTATTATGCTGCCTGAGAAAAAAATATTTTAAAAAAGTTACATCTTAAGAATAATGTGTTTAAAATTAAAAATCTTTATCCGGTAAATATTTGATATATTTATTTATTTTTTATCTGAAAGGTCTCAATTTATATCTTGTATGTAAAAATAAAGTGGACTAACACAATGCAGGGGACCAAATATCGAGAATTATGCCACACTCAAACCTATTTTATAAATAAAAATAAATTAAAAACAAAAAAACAGACAAGCAAACCTACAAGTAAATGCCTATATAAAAAAATAAAACAAAAAAAAGGTCAGCACAATTTCACTGCAGGAAATTCATGTCAGACTAATCTAATTGATTTCTTTGACTATATAACTAATTGAAAATTCCAGGGAGAAGTTGCAGATGTAGATTATCTAGACTTAGGGCCCCATGTACTAAGAGGCGGGCAGACAGCTTCTCAAGTTGTCCGCCCGCCTTTGCTACATACAGGCAGCGGATCTGTTCGTCTACTGGCCCGTATGTATCATTACACAATCATTGCAGTGTGTAATGCCCACCCCTTCATTTGCGTGACCAATTGCGCGACTGAAGGGGCTGTCAATCACAGAGAGCAAGCGAGTGAGCAAGCTCTCTGTGATTTTCCCTTGCCACCTCAGAGGTGGCGTAGGGTGTAAGAAGCAGTGGTCTAATGACCTTACTGCTTCGTACATGAAGCCTCTAAGGCATAAAACAATAAATACACACATACATACACATATACACACACATTATGGTCTAGATTACAAGTAGAGCGATATTTATAATGCTGGGTACACTATCAATTTTGCGGGCCTCTGCTCAGAATGTCACACTATCTAGTATTGTAAGTCAAGGGTAAACATGAATTAGAGCCTCTGACGAAGTAGGGAGAACCCCTATGAAATACGTAAGGCCACGCCCACCATCTACACGCTACCGCAATCAACTGATGCAAGCTGCCGGCACATTTGCTTGTACACAGCTGATCTATTGAGTGGCGGTTTTATATGAATTTTATCTGTTTTTAACTGTTTGGACCTTACCATTTTGGGATGCTTTGGACATCCTGATTCCACGAATTTGAGCACAGGGAGTGCATTGGAACACAGCTTGTGAAAGTTTGGACACACAGTCACATTTCAAAGACCTGCTGCTGTATCAGAATCTTGATGGATATCTTTTAAGAGACCTAAATGGTTCTCAGGTGCCCATATTATACCTCATTTTGGTTGAGGTTATACCTTGTGAGTTTTTAATTGTGTGAAAAAATATTGTGTATTATTTGACATACTGCACTTAGAGGTGTTGCACCTTGTTTTTTCTTTTTTTATTTAGTAAAAATGAATTAACAGAGAATGTTTAGCGAGCCCGACATCTCTTTAGTCCACCCTATACTTTCAATGAATAGTGCGGCTGTGCTAAACATTGCCCATATTAAAAGTGACTTATGTTTTACACTTGACTTAAGACCTGAATTAAAGTGTTGAGGCTAGAATAAAAGTATAATAAAACAAATAGATATTAAAATAAAGTATAGTTTGACATATATATATATATATATATATATATATATATATATTTTTTTTATTTTTTTTATTTTTTTATAGATAGATAGATATACACATAAAACGTCACAAGGAGGGGTACGCTAGATCTGACACTTAAACACTTACAACAAAACAACAGCTTGCATAATTCACATTTATATTTGTCTGTCTATAACACTTTTTTCCCAGTCTTCCTCTGTCCAGTATCTGTGTTCTTTTGACCATCTTGATATTTTTTTTTTATTGGCCAGTCTGAGATATGGATTTTCTTTACTACTCTGCTAGAAGACCAGCATCCTAGAGTCGCCCCTTCACTGTTGACGTTGTGACTGGTGTTTTACGGTACTATTTAATGAAGCTGCCAATTGAGGACCTGTGAGGCATCAGTTTCTAAAACTAGATACTCTAATGTATTTGTCCTCTTGCTCAGCTGTGCACCGGGGCCTCCCACTCTGTAATGGGAGTAGTACACAGCATTGTAAGAGATTTTCATTTTCTTTGCAATTTGGCATGAAATAGCCTTCATTTCTCAGTACAAGAATAGACTGATGAGTTTTAGAAAAAAAGTAACTTGTTTCTAGCCATCTTGAGCCTCTAAATGAATTGCTGATGCTCCAGATACTGAACTAGTTTAATGAAGTTAATGTTTTATTACTTTTTTAGGGAGATATTACAAGTGGATCGGTAATAAGCGCTCTCCCTCAAGGTTAAACATCGCTTGTTTTTAACTTTTTGCACACGTTGTGTAGCGCTGGTATTACAAGTTGAAAGTAAAAATCACACGAAACCTGAAGCATGCAATAAGTTAACCAGAGGATATTGCGTTTGAAATATCATAGTAACCCCAATAAAATCAATGGAGCAGTTATGTTCAAATAAAAAAATAACACCTATACTTGTGAGTTATCCCCCATCACAATAAGCCCCCTACTCTAATAATTCCTAAACTGCCACAACCCCAACTGCAATAAACTCCCTACACTATTAACCCGCTACTCTATTAAACCCCTAACTGCCACACCCCCATCTCCAAATACTTCCTAACCTATTAACCCCTAACCACCACAACCCCAGATCACAAACTACCCCCTAACCTAATAACCTGCTAACTGCCACAACCCCCTATAGCAAACTACCTCCTATCCTTTTAAGCCCCTAACCACCAAAACTCCCATTACAAAATACCTTTTAATAGCTTGCCTCTGCAAGACCTGCATTGAAATAAAAAAACATTAGCAAAAATAAAAAACAACAACCAATAAGACCTATTCTAAAGCTAAAGTCCCCTTAAAAAAAAGCCCACCACTACTCTAAAATTGCACTGAAAAGGACATTTGTCAGGCAATGCCCTAGTTGAAGTGATTTTATCTCTTCTGCATAAAAAAATCCTATCCTAAAACCAAAGTACCCCCAAAAAAATCCCTATCTTAATAAAATCTATCCTAAAACATTGCCCTGAGAAGGGCATTTGTAGGGCAGTGTCCTAAAGTAATCATAGCTCTTTTGCATTATTTACAATTCCTAGCCTTAAAAAAACCTATTTTAGAAAATTCCTATCTAACTGGCAAAATAAGTATGCCCTGAAAAGGGTATAAGTGATTATAGCTCTTTTGCCAAGTTTTTATTTTTGGTATTTTTTTTTATATTTGTGTAATGCTAGTGTTTTTTATTTTTTGTAATGGTAATGTTTTTTTTTTTTTTGTAACTTAGGGGTCTAAGGTTAGGGTTCTCGGGGGAGTTAGCTGTTAGAAGATATTTTGCAATAGGGTGTTGTGGCAGTTAGGGGGTTAATAGGTTAAGGTTTGTGATGGGAGGTTGTGGTGGTTTAGGGGCTACTAGTGTAGGTAATATATAGTGGTGGGCAGTGTTCCCTCTAAGGCTAGATTTATGAGCAGCCCAGCAATAAAACTGTTAATAAGAGAACCACACCTTACAGTCTACATTGTCAAGTGTTTGCTAATTGCTCTAATTAACTGTTTCACTGCAAGACCACTCACAAAACTGGTCTTAGAGGGAACACTGGTGGTGGGCTATGTGGTGCTTCTGAGGTTACTAATGTATGGGAGTTATTTTGCAGTGGGCTATGTGGCGGCTTAGGGGTTATTAGTGCAGTGGGGTCATTTGCTTTGGGCTATGTGATGGTTTAGCTGTTAATAGTGTAGCATGGTAGTTTGCGATGGGCTATGTGGAGGTATAGCGGTTAATAGTGTAGCATGTAATTTTTCGGTGGTCTATGTATCGGTTTATGAGAGTTCACATAAAGAGTTTGAGTGTAAGATGCAATTGCATTTGAGTGGTCGCAAATTGTAATAGGAGCACACATTGACACTCATCGCCGGCATAAAAAATATGGGAGTATAAATTACCGCAAGTTCATGCAAACAAATTTGCGGTAATTTAAACACTGCTTAACTTGTAATACAGAGTTGAGTGCAAAAAATACCACAATCTCATGATTGAGTTTGTGCTCCGTCTATAATCTAGCCCAGTGGTTCCCAAACTTTTTTGGTTCACAGCGCACTTAATCTTTCAAGATTTTTCCAAGGCACCCCGAGTCAAACCATAGTTCTATATTACATACCTTACAGTTGCAGTACGCAGTTGTTGAACTGGTGCGATTAGTATTAAAACGCAAATTATCACACTTTTACACTCAAATTAATAAAATCATAAGGAACCAGCAATTATGTTTTATTTGAAAATATTCAACAACAAACATCACAAAAATCACAAACAATTTATTGATAGGAATAATTAGTGAGACGGATGAGCCTGTTGTTCACTACACATCTTTTGAAATCTCAGAATCAAACTGGATACAGCCACCCTCATTTCCTGTTGCACGTTGATTTTTGCACGATATCGTTTTTTTATCACAGTGAAAGTTGACCTTCAAAAACAGATTTTATATTGTGAGAACAATTAACTTCATTGGAGACCATAAACTGCTGCAACAAGGGGAAACAATCTTTGCCACCATCTTCATTCATTTTTCTTCTCCATTCTGAAAGCTGAAATCTTCTCAGCCAATTTCAAAATGTGCATGTTGCCTCCCTGCAGGGAGAGATTCAACACATTTAACTTTACAAAAAATATCACGCAAATATGCTAGTTTCACAAAAACAAATCTGTTTACACAGTGTTTGGCAAACTCGTGTTTTTCTGTAAGGATACTTCGTAGAATGTATGAATTCCTAAACTTCTGTGGATCACAACTGCAGAAATAGAATGGTAAACGTATCACTTGGCATTAGATCAAATGTATCCAAAAGATCCTTGACTGCCTTAAGTGAATTTAAAACATAGTAATGTGGAACAAGTAGTATAATATGTATCAACTACTTATTAATATGCATATTTAGCAAGAAATACTTCAGGAACTGTTTACTAGTTAGCAGAGTATGTTTGATTACCCGTAGTCAAACCCTGAGTCTCCTATACAGTGTGGTTGTTGTTTCACTGTGCCTGTAAGTATGCTCCGACGGAGCACTTCTCCTCGATGCAGATGACATAGGTGGATCTCCCGTAAGTGGCAGAGAGGATGATGTTGTGTCAGTGGGCGTGACAGAGTTCCGCTATCACAGAGCGGTAGTTTCAGAGTCAAGGAGTACCTCCGTAATACAGGATAAGGATTTTCTTCATCAATTTAGTAGATAGGTAAGTTTGTAGAGAACTGCACAAAGTGTGAACAGAATTCCTATGATGAACAAAGTCCTTAAAAGTTAACGCTGAAATAACAAACTTGCGATTCAGGACTGGAATGAACTCAGAAAATGGAAAAGCAAAAGTCCTCAATTCCTGGAAGTAGTTTTAAGGAAATCCAGGTAGTACGAACTTAGTGATCACGAGCTGTGAACCACTATGGCTGTGTTCCTTGCTTGAACAAAATAACAAAGCACCTGTGTTAGACATCAAGGTAGCAGTTAAAGGGATACTGAACCCAAATTTTTTCTTTCGTGTTTCAGATAGAGCATGCAATTTTAAGCAACTTTCTAATTTACTCCTATTATCAAATTTTGTAATTCTCTTGGTATGTTTACTTGAAAAGCAAGAATGTAAGTTTAGATTCCGGCCCGTTTTTTGGTGAACAACCTGGGTTGTCCTTGCTGATTGGACAGCACCAATAAAAAAGTGCTGTCCATGGTTCTGAACCAAAAAATTGCATTCTCCTTAGCTTAGATGCCTTCTTTTTCAAATAAAGATAGCAAGAGAACAAAGAAAAATTGATAATAGAAGTAAATTAGAAAGTTGCTTAAAATTGCATACTCTATCCGAATCAAGAAAAAAAAAAAAAATTGCGTTCAGTATCCCTTTAAGTAGGGAGAGTGGGTTGGATTAACACACATCAGTCTGACAGCCTGGTCCTAAAGGGAAAAGGATATAGATTCCTTACATTTTCTTCTTCAAGAAAAATTTAGATTTCTTACCGTAATTGAAACGTACAGGAAAATATATTGAAAAACCTTTCTTTCACTGGCCTAGTTTTTATAAAAAAAGGGGGTTAAATAAACTAGCGCTTAAGAGTTAATATCCCTTGCCCTATTCTCCTACTATCTACTTCCCAGATAGAAAGGTGTATAAAGTGAAAAGGTTATGGAGATTAGGCGCTTAATCTGCAAAAGGGATAAAGGTGTGTATGGAGGTCGTTAGCTAAATATGTAGAAAAAACTGGACCTTGGACAGAATAAGTGAAAAATTCTTCTACAATTTATTTTCAAAATAAAAACATGATAATACCAAGATAAAATAAATCACAATCCCTAAGTGTTGCAACACTATATCGATCAATTCATAAAATTTCTAAAATTCAGATATACATTTGTTTCATACACAAATAAAAGGATTTATCTGCTCTTTTGTATCCTTTGTTCAAAGATTTTAGATAGAATGTATTCTTTTATTTCAACACAATTAATAATATTTGTCTCTATTTGATATTTTATATCTATATTTCATCAACTTTAAAATTACAAATATGTAGCAAAAACTAACAATTAGTTAAAACAATTTAAATGCAAGATTATAAATGGTGTCCCCACAATGGCTGTTTACTTATATTGGTTGTAATTTTGTGTATCTAAAAAGTTCATCAAAGCATTTGTAAGTAATTGGAGATAAATTACTGAGGGCTGTGTTCTTTATCCTTATATTTATGTTGTGATATATTACGGTTTCACAGTTACCTCTTTGTATCCTCAGTGAGCTTAATTTGTAGAAAAGGAATGTTCCAAACAGTGTTTAGGGGTGATTTTCTTACCCTCTCTTGTGAGCTGTTACTACTCACGGCTTCCCAGCGGTTCCTATGTGTCCTCAGTTTGACTCTCAGACAAGGGGTTCCGGTAGGTAATTTTCTTTGTGTTACCTTGTCACTGGTCTTTGTAGAAGTGCTCTGATTACAGCACCAAACTGTAGACAATCCTTTTGTTTCTGTAACTTGCGCAAGTTAGCTTTTGTGTTTGTAGTTCCTCAATCTCCTGCACTTAAGTACTTCTGTACGCAGGAAAAAAACAGGCTTTTTCTTTCTTGGTGTTCACACAGATATCAACATGTTTCACCAGCAACCCTGGCTTTATCAAGATAAAGTGTGATCACACCTTACACCTTTATATAGCACTGACTTGATTTCCATTGGTCCATTCACTGTTTCTGTTTCTCTTTTCCACTGGGTCCTAGAGTCCATTTGTTCAAATATCCTATTTTGTTTTCTAACTTTTTATTTTTTATTCAGGTCATATCAGAGTGGTTAACCGATTTCTTTTTTCATTATTCCTAACAGCCTTTCTCCATTACTTCACATATGCCAAGGGGTTCAACCATTTATATTTTAACAGTTTATTTAATTTTCACATTCATTTTCTATTACTCCTATTAACATTTTAAACTTTTGACAAATCTTTAGAATAAATTAGTTTAGAAATCCATTTATTTTAAAATAATAATCCCAATTAATTTTTTATATAAATATATTATTTTTCCAAGTGTCTTAGGTGAAGAATTTTCAAGTGGCTCCATGATATAGGTACTATTACAAAAGTGAAAGGGGAGAAAAACAAATAATGTGGTGATATGTTTGTGCAAGAGAAAAAATTATCCCTTTATTTTAGTGGCTCCATTATATAGATACTATTACAAAGGGGAGAGGGGGGGGAAAACAAATAAGGTGGTGATATGTTTGTGTAAAGGAATTAATTATCCCTTTTTTTTTTTTTTTTTTTTTTAAATCTCTAGGATAATACATTTTTTAGTGACTAAAACTAGTTATACAAATTTATTAAAGATAGTGATTACTGTCTGCCTAGAAAAGGAGATATATCCAATTCTGAATTCAAACCGTGGGGGTGAATCGTGTTGAAGTTGTATATGAATTCTGCTTCTTTTTTTAGAATAGATGCTTCTAAATCTCCCCCTCTCCAATTGGGTTTCACTTTATATAATCCCCAATACTTCATATCTGAGACTCTATTTTTGTGTATTTCCCTAAAATGTTTATAAAGATAAGTGTCCAGGTTCCCTTTTTTGATGTTACAGATATGCTCCCTTATCCTGTCCCTTAGCATTCGCGTCGTTTCTCCTATGTAAAAAAGTTCACAAGAGCATTGCAGCATATAGATTACTCCTTTATTAGTGCACCTTATTGTGTTTTCTATTTTAAACTCCTTAGTGTTATTAGGAGTCCTAACAGTTTTCTTTTTAATGCCATACTGGCATGCTCTGCATACATGGCAGGGAAAAAAACCTTTCACATCCCCTCCTTTTAGATCTTTCTCAAAAGATTTCTTATTTTTATTCTGTTTTTTGTACTCACTCGGTGCAAGAATCATTTTTAAATTTTGTGCTCTCCTATAAATTACCCTTGGGTATGGTGGTATTTTGTCTCCTAGAATTGGGTCATTTTTTAGGAGATGCCAGTGTTTTCTTAAAAATTTTTTCACTAGTAAATGGTCTTCGCTGAAGTCATTTATAAAAGGGACATTGAACTCATCTGACATATAATTATTAGATTTATGTTTATACTCTAATAGTTCTTTTCTCTCTGTGTTTCTTGCTCTCTCTGTTGCTCTATTTATTGTTTCTTTCTTATAACCTCTTTCCTTAAATTTTTCTTCCAAGATGTTAATCTGGAATTCAAAGTCATCAATCCTTGAGCAATTTTTCCGGACCCTTAAACTTTGGCTTATTGGTATACTTTCCTTCCATTTAGGGAGGTGACAGCTGGAGGCATGTATAAAATTGTTCGAATCGACTTTTTTAAAGTGTGTTTTAGTTTCAATGTTGTCTGATACTATCATTATATCCAGATCTAAGAATGTGATCTGTTCTTTATTAAATTCATATGTAAACGAGATACCTCTGTCATTACTATTCATGGCCTCAAAGAACTCCAGGAGATCTGTCTCTTCCCCTTTCCAAATTATAAAAATATCATCTATGAACCTCTTAAAGAGCACAAGGCTCGCACCGAGCTCCAGACTTCCCAGGAACCTTTGTTCCCAATCTCCCATAAAAAGATTGGCATAGCTCGGTGCGAACCTTGTGCCCATGGCGGTTCCCTCAATTTGAACATAATATGTGTTATTGAATGAGAAGTAGTTGTGTTCTAATATAAATCTTATGCTCTGCAATAAGAAATCTTTCTGTTCTTTTGGTAACTCATCATCTTTATTCAAAAAGGACTCAACTGCCTCTATTCCAAAATCATGTCTAATGGATGTATATAAAGAAGTCACATCGCAGGAGGCTAATATCATAGAGTCTTCCCATTTTATATTCTCCAATAATCTTAGGAGGCTGGTAGAGTCTTTTAAATATGTACTGAGATTTACCACATATTTCTGTAAAAAGGTATCAATATATCTTGATAAATTTGCTGTCATTGAACCTATACCGGAGATTATAGGTCTCCCTGGAGGGTCTATGAGGCTCTTGTGTATCTTGGGTAAGTGGTAGAAGACCGGCACTCTAGGGAACTTATTCAGAATATAATTATATTCACCTTCTTTTAAAATGCCGGTCTCTCTTCCACTACCCAAAATAGACATCAGCTTTTTATTGAATTTCTCAGTGGGATTCAGTTCCAATTTTCTGTATGTTTTCCTATCACCCAGAAGCCTTTCAGCTTCTTTACAATATTTCAATTTGTCCATCACCACCAAGCCACCCCCCTTATCTGCCGGCTTGATGGTGATGGAGTTATCCTCCTTTAAATTCTTGAGGACCTCCCTATCTTTTCTACTCAAATTGGAGTTTACTTTCAAGCTATGATTGTCCTTTCTTAAGTCTGCTAATACTAGCTTTTCAAAAGTCTCTATATTACTCCCTTTCTCATTGGAGGGGTAAAACTTTGATTTTGGCTTCAAATTGGTATGTACAAACCCGTCAGTCACTAATCTTGTGTAATTCTCTAGAGGTTGTTTCAAATAGTATCTTTTAAAGGGAACCTAAACACCATCATTTTTTCTGTGATTAACTTTTTATTAAAACCTTTTTGTATTATATTAAACATTGTTGCTTACTTTTTTTATTTTCCTAGCATCTGCTCAATTATTTTTCAGCTCCAATATTACCCCTAAACCACCGCCTACTGAATGTGGTGCTAGCCGCCATGTTGTAACGCGCGTTGTCTATATAGACTGTATGCGCACTCCCTGCTTCACTCCTTCACTTCCAAGCATGCGCATAAAAGGGAAACTCTTTGCAGCTTCTATGAAGCTCGTTCTCATTAACTTTGTGAACGAGCTTCATAGATTTAGTTGTTCAGTTGCACTGCAGCCGTTTTCACTGAATGACAGCTGTGTGAGACCGGCTTGTCAGTGCACTGTTCAGCTATTATTAGTCAATTGCGCTCTGAATCTGACTAAGTTAGCTCTCTGGATTTTTTAGATTTTGTAAGCATAATAATTTATATACTATTTTACTTATTCAAATGTTTTTTTTAAAAAACTTTCTCTTCAAAAACAAAAAAAATGTCAGACTTTTATTGCATCGTTTTTTTTTTGTTTGATTTTACATAACGTTATTCTTTATATTTTATTTTTATTTAAAAATTTCTCATTGTTTCATTTTTAGCCGCAGCTTCTGTAAATGCAAGATGTTTGGCTGACAGTGGGCTGCAACTCGTGTAGCTATAGACAGATCACTGACAGAACTGCTAAATGTTTCACACTGCAGTGGATTCGTGAATGCATTATGTAAAACCGCAAATACATTTCTGATTCAATTGATGAGATCCGATATGTCCTATGAGAAACTGAATATTCAAGTCAATACCGTTGAATCAGAAATTCACTGTACTCTGTTTATATGTATTTGCGGTTTTACATAATGCATTCACGGATCCACTGCAGTGTGAAACATTTAGCAGTTCTGTCAGTGATCTGTTTATATTCCTGGTGTGCAGGCCCCGGACTGACCCTAGGGCATACCGGGCATTTGCCCTGTGGGCTGCGGCTGCCTTAGCCCCCACCCACTATTACACACTGAGTGATTTTAGCTAGCCCCAAAATGTTATATTTATGTGATTGGTAGGGCTGTGGGGATGCCGGTAGCCTTAGCCCCGCACACACACTGACTAGGCTGGACTACTGTACTGCAGTCACAGACACACTGTATGTGTAACACATGTGTGGGTCAAGCAGGAGCTAAAGCACAGTAGAGTGTGGGCTGCGGCTGTGTATGACATGTGATGTGGAACACTGCAGTGCTGGAGTTCGGCTTGGCAGTTGCCCCCAAAGCTTTAGTGAGTAAGAGCACTGAGCAGCAGCCAGTCAGATCCAGGCACTGTTCAGTGAACGATACTGGCATTTGTGCTGGGGAGGAATCATTGTGATCTTATATTGTAGTCATTTTCTTTCTCCTCATAGCAGCTGTGCCTGAGCTGTGATCGGCACTGCTGCTTGTTTACACAGGAAGTGTTGCCTTAGAAACTTCCCTCCTCCCTACACTTCCCCCTTGTGCGGTGCTGTGTGATCCTCCAGCAGTAGGAGAGAAGTCTATGAAGGTAAGATGAGTACAGCACATACACACAGGGTCTTTAGCTGCAGGATGGAAACCCAGCACACCACAGATGAGCAGCATTGTGTTCCTTGCCACCTTACACTATTTTATGACAGCACAA